>NC_138728.1:32144793-32152293 GCF_965113295.1 Leuciscus leuciscus | reverse complement strand
TCATCCACCCGGTCCATTCCAGGAATGCAGTGCTTGTCAACAACCTGGAAAAATATAACTGTTGGTTAGATAATTACATGCTGTTAAGTGAGTTTGTGGATTTTCTGCTTAAGGGCGAATGAATAAATGAGAAACAATTGGTCTAGAAAAGACAATTTTACCATTGCTGAGGGCAGTGGTGCAGCTGGTGGAGTCTGGACACCGGGCACTGGTGGAGCCTGGAAACAGGGCAGTGGTGCAGCTGGTGGAGCCTGGACACAGGGCACTGGTGGAGCCTGGAAACAGGGCAGTGGTGCAGCTGGTGGAGCCTGGAAACAGGGCAGTGGTGCAGCTGGTGGAGCCTGGACACCGGGCACTGGTGGAGCCTGGAAACAGGGCAGTGGTGCAGCTGGTGGAGCCTGGACACAGGGCACTGGTGGAGCCTGGAAACAGGGCAGTGGTGCAGCTGGTGGAGCCTGGAAACAGGGCAGTGGTGCAGCTGGTGGAGCCTGGAAACAGGGCAGTGGTGCAGCTGGTGGAGCCTGGACACAGGGCAGTGGTGCAGCTGATGGAGTCTGGACACCGGGCAGTGGTGCAGCTGATGGAGTCTGGACACCGGGCACTGGTGGAGCCTGGAAACAGGGCAGTGGTGCAGCAGGTGGGACTGGTGGACCTATAAGGAATGAGTCATCTAATGCCACAAGATTTGTCACTGTGGCTTCCTCTCCCAACAAATCAATGAAACCCTCATCCTCTTCCCCTTGCTCCTCCACATCTATCTCCTCCAGCAACTGAGAGGTCCTATCGGAGGTAGGGCACATGTCCTCCAAGGGCTGACTATTCTGCCTCAACAAATATTGCACTCCAATGAGCTCCCCTGAGGAAATATTTGTAACAGGAAACATTTTTAAAGGAAATTAATCAGAAAGGTTTATTAAAATGCAGTAAATCTTTTTGTTGTCAGCTTGTGCATGAACAAAAAATCTGTAATTCAGAGGGCATCATAAAAAAACAGGGTTACTCTATATTCTAGTATGAATTTTATTTTCTGCCCTGACACCTAGGACACAGAATCCAGTGTACAAAAATTCTGGTAGTATTATTTTTCTCTGATCTGTCAAAAATTACATCATTTTTGTCCAGAAACACTTGTAATTTTACCAAAAACATTGTGAACTGCATTTATCAAAATATATTTACCTGTGTATACTGCAGGTGGAGTGAAGCTAGGGACCAATTTCCTGCCATACAACTTGTTGTAGTTCTCATTGACAGAGTAAACCAGCTCCCCTGTGTAAGTACGCAGGGTTGAACTTCCACCTGCAACAGCAGCAGCAGCCCGGTCCTGATTCCAGCGTAACAAACCTTCCAGGAGGTAAATCTGGAAGTTCAGGCTGTTTGCGCTGTTCCCTAGAAAAATAAATAGAAAGCCAAACATTGTTTTAAGAAACTGCAAAAGAGAAAATATTATCTGTTAACTGCAAATATCTAAATAAACAGGAATTAGTGGCAAGATGTGGTATAATTTGTCATGACAAACCTGGAATAAATCTGTTTAGGTGGCAGTGAAATGATTCCAGGGATGTGGAGCCTCTGGCACACCTATACGTTTTTAGAACCATCCCACCCTTGTTTATGGTTCCAGTTTCCGTGTAGAGTGGCATATCTGGAGGGTCCTGGATACAGGTGACGTGCCGTCTCTGGACATGCCAGATGTGCTGCATCCTCACACTGTCAAGGAGAGGAACACCAAGGGCATCATTCCCCTTGCCACCCATGAGCTCTCTGATGAGGATATCAAGGAGGCGGATAGTGGTTTCCTCTCCTCGTGTTCTCCTCCTGCAGTGTTGGGCCAGCTCATCTTTGCTTATATGACGGTCAAGCTCTGCCGCTGTCATTGCAGGCCAGCCCTGTTGGGTGAGTTGCTCCCTCTTGGCCCTTCTCAGCAGAGTGAGATCCCCTGCGTCCCACTCAAAAATACAGGACGACAACCTACCCATAAAAGTAGGGTACAACTGGTGAGCATCAGTGGTGCACCCTACTGCCAAACGTCGCATAAAATGCCAAATGTCTAGGCGAACAATGACATCGGGCCAGCTGCTGAACCGTCTCTTCAGTTTAGTCTCTCCCACTTCCTTGCAACAGTCACAGTCCACATACAGGATAGTGGGAGGATCAACACCAGCTCTCTGGTACCTCTCCATAAGCCCTGCAGCCATGAGGTCTAACCCAGCCCCTTCATTCGCAGTCAGGACACTCATCAGCACCTGACCTACCTCATTGCCTACTGAGGTAAGCCACTGTGCTGTGCCTTTTGCAGGCCCACTCAACTTCTTGGTGATCTAAAAGAAACAATAAACATAGCAAATAATACAACATACATCCAAATCAGTAACATTGAAAAATAAAGCTATTTTGGTCTAACAATTCATTATAGAAAGGGGTACAGTCATTAAAGCAGCTCCTCTAACCTTCTTAGTTGAATCCATTTTTAAAATTGATCCATACGTGGATGTGATGCTGGCCTTGATGTGATCGAGCCTGTTGAGGATGTCCTGACTGTATACAGTGAGGAGCCATTTGTAGCTGGGTACTGGAGCAAGTGGTGGTGGTTCCTGGAAGTGCAGTGGCTGCAGGCCAGGCTTATCTAAAAAGGCCACACACTCTGATGTGTACCGAGCCACACGTTTTAACCACTCCTCACTGTGGTTCTCCCTCAGCTGGCCGATGATCCTCACTGGGCCATTCCCCATGCCCCTCTCACGCAACAAGCGAATAACTCGAATGTCACAGGCATACCTTGGAAAAAAGTATTTATTCAAATATCTTATTATCAGGTATCTAATTATTGTAGGAAGTATTTATCAAAAAAGGTAGCATATGAGCAACATGACTGCAAAATATTTACTTGCGTGTGAGGATGATCCTGAATTCAGATCGATGGGCCAGGTCCAACTGCTGCAGCACAGCATGACTCCAGGACAGGTAGCTGGTTCTACATCTGGTACAGATCAGGGTCTCTGTCACCAGGTTGTAGTATCTGTCAATATCTAACACCTGTCGTACTCTCCTGTGCAGACCACCACCACACAGCTGATGCCTGGCACAGGCAGGATTAGTACACTGGAGCCGCACCTTCCATAGCCTATATGGCATCCAGAGCAAGAGCCGCTGTGAAAAAAATCTATCAGGTGCTGGAGCTTGGTGGTACAACAGGGCTGGTGGTGGGGGGTGATACCACAGCTGCAGGTTTTCACGCAGCTCCAGCTTACCCTTTGCACCAACCCTAAAAAGTGCTTCCGACACCCACTTCTGGTCCTGCTGTGGCATTGTCTGTGGCCACAGTAGTGGGAGATCCGCAGGGTCTTCTGGCTGAGATGAGACCTGCTGATATTATCAAAAACATTGGTTTACAGTTTTTTTGGATTGCTTACACACTAAAATTAAAGGTAGTACACTATTAGCAAAACCTTACACTCAAGAAGCAAAACATCAGCCCATATTTGCACAACTATAAGCACATTGTCAACCTCACACTTGTTGCAAAACTCTACACACAGTGATTTGCAAAACACTAAACACACTTAACATACATTACACACAAAAATCTATCATGAAGTCACTTCCTTGCAATACCAAAGCACTGACTGTCAAATTACCGCACCGTCCAACCAATTGGTTCAACACAGTCATCAGGTGTGCAAACACTTGTTTGCTTAATTGTAGACACACCAATCAGGTGTATAAGCACTATAAAAAGCAGCAGGTGAGTTCATCAGTCTTCAAGCACAATGGAAAGAGTCAGAGAAAGAGTAAGACGAGGAGGAGGAGGAGGAGGAGGAGGAGGAGGAGGAGGAGGAGGAGGAGGAGGAGGAGGAGGAGGAGGAGGAGGAGGAGGAGGACGACGAGGAGGAGGACGACGAGGAGGACGAGGAGGACGAGGAGGACGAGGAGGACGAGGAGGAGGAGGACGAGGAAGGGGAGGAAGAGGAATCAACAGAGGAGGAATCAACAGAGGAAGAGGAAGAGATGGAGGCCATGCTGGAGGTAGAGGAAGAGGAAGAGGAAGAGGAAGACAAGAAGGTGCTCAAAGAGGACCGAATCTGACAAATGAGATCCGCGCAACACTGGTTGACCACGTTGTCAACCACGGCCTGACGCTGAGGGAGGCTGGACTGCGAGTACAGCCAAATCTAAGCCGATACACAGTGGCAAGTGTGATAAGAACATTTCGACTGGAAAATAGGTATTTGTACTGTATTCTATGCACTCAGCACTTCTGTTACCTTTTCCTGTGAAATTACTGTACTATTGTATACTGTTTTTTTTTTTCTACATAGGATTGAGGGTCAGGAACGACAAGGGGGAAGGCCTCCTATGTTCACAGAGCAGCAAGAGAGGGAGATAGTAAACATGGTTTTGGCCAACAATGCTATAACACTCAATCAGCTCCAAGCTAACATTGTCAATAACCACGCCACTTTCAACGATATCCATCAGGTCTCAACATCAACACTGGCACGCATCCTAAAAAAAGACCATATTCAAATGAAGCAAATTTATCGAGTGCCTTTCGAGCGCAATTCTGAAAGGGTGAAACGACTGCGGCATGATTATGCAGAGGTATATTCACTTTAGCAGTGTGATCTTGCATACTGTCTCATAATCTTTTACTGTTCTGTAATATTTATACTAGATCTACACTGAACTACACAATTTTGCCTGACACTGTTCTTCAGAGAGTTTTACGAATGGATGGAGAAGAGATCCAGCATGAGTTCATTTACGTAGATGAGGCTGGGTTCAACCTGACGAGAACACGAAGGAGGGGAAGAAACATCATTGGCCACAGGGCTATAGTCAATGTCCCAGGGCAACGTGGGGGTAATATAACACTCTGTGCAGCCATTACACAGAATGGGGTCCTCCACCGCCATGCCCATATGGGCCCTTACAACACAGCACTCATACTTACATTCTTGGACCAATTGCACAACATAACAGCAGCAAATCAAATCGATCATATGCAATACATTGTTGTCTGGGACAATGTGTCTTTCCACCGCTCTGCTCTGGTTCAGAACTGGTTTCAGCAACATCCACATTTCACCGTCCTATATCTTCCACCATACTCTCCATTCCTCAACCCTATAGAAGAGTTTTTCTCGGCATGGCGGTGGAAGGTATATGATCTCCGTCTCCAGGCTGAGGTACCCCTCATCCAAGCCATGGAGGAGGCCTGTGACCAGATGGAGGTAGCAGCAATGCAAGGATAGATTCGTCATTCAAGACGTTTCTTTCCAAGGTGTCTTGCTAATGACAACATTGCCTGCGATGTTGATGAAATTCTCTGGCCAGATCCAGCTAGGCGAAGAGACAATGTCTAGTTTTATTTTATTTTTTTTACAGTAAACTTACAGTACAATACGTAAAGTGACATTTTGTTACAGTATTATGAATCTCCATGTCAACATTTTGGGCGTGTTGAGAAATAAATGAGTTTCTTCAGTCTGCAACATTGGTCTTGTGTAGTGTTTGGTGAATTTACATTATATTTGTACTTTGTTGATGGTAGCCTACTCTAATCATAGGGAAGTAGAAGTGCTAAAAGTGTTTTAGGTTTATCACAGCAGAGTGTAACTCGTGCAAACAGAGTATAGTAATGTGAAACGTGTGTGTTTCATATGGTAACAAAGTGTGGTTTTTAAACAGAAGTGTATAGTTTTTACAAGAGTGTTTAATTATGCAAAGGATCTGTAGTGTTTTGCTAATTGGGTGTGTGGTTGTGCTAATTGTGTGTAGTGTTTTGAAAACACGGGCCCTGTTTTGAAAATTGTGCTTAAGCAATCCAAAAAAACTGTAAATAAAAGTTAAGAGAGCATTAAATAAAAGGCATGTTTATATTTTGAATGACATCTTACTGTGCTCCTCACAACAGCAAACTCAGAATTAATCGACGGTGTTGCTGTTTCTTTGGTGTGTTGTGATCTCTGAGCTGGAGGAAGGAAGAAGGAAGAGGAGGACTTGATGACAGGCCGATGAGGTTTGGGGGATAGAGGAGGACGAGCAGGACGACGAGGATCAGAGGGTGGGCATGAAGCTGCAGCTGAACTGGAGTGCTCTAATGTCTGTGGAGTCAAACGTTATGATTAATCTATAAAGGGGATTGGATTTTTTATGAAATAAAATGATGTAGTGTCATGATAAAAGAAGTCATGATGTCTTTCATATTAACCTGAGAGGTTTTCCTCTGGATGCTTAAATTGGGTTTCACTGCTGCCACATGTGAGCCTCCAAACCTTGACTTTTCAAACTGAAAGGAAAATGTTAGGAAAAATATAGGAAAATGTTGAGATGTTTCAATGTCTGCAGTGATACCTGCAATCGTAAGGTCTGCTCACCATTGACAATGTCAGCTTAGCTTTCTTTGCAGGATGTGACACATCACTGATGGAGGGTGTGCTTTGTGCAGGGGTGCTCTGTGATGCATCCACTGTGACTGGTGGATGAACCTGTGATACATGCATTAAGATATACCACACACATAATATTATACAGTCCTCCTAATGCCTCATTTTAGATATGAAGACACATTGATATTGCAAACACATCTATCTAGTTATGCAACTTGAACTAGGCTAATTGAAGTTACCTTGTGAAATCCACAAATACACTTCTGAGCTTCCTTCAGAAGGGTGGTCTGCCCCCTCATTTGCAGAGGGCATTTTTCTATCTGTGAACATAAAGTGTAGCTATGACACTGTAGTCCATGTTATCTCAAAACAGTCATCTTAATTATATCAATATTACATTGTATTTACATTGTAAATAATTACTTATCCATACACATAAATAAAAATAGCACAATGTATTATCATAAGAGTTTATTAGTTCACCCATGAATCTAGCTACATAATTTACCTTCTGATACAACTCATGCCATCTTTTTTGTCGGGGAGAAGGTCTATTCCCCTCCCTCGATGGCCAAACTCCTGTTCGGGCAAAACTCTCCAGACGCGCAAGCCAGTCAGCATCGCTCATGCCTTTGTGTGACTTAGTTGAAGCCATGTCGTTGCCTGAAACAATACAGAGCATGTTACACTAACTGCCATTGTAGCCCGGCAACACGGCATTAACCCTCCTGTTGTGTTCATTTCATGTTAGCTAGTTTTGTGTTCCTGGTCCAAAATGACCACCACATTATAGCAGTTTATAAATCCAAAATAATACATACTGTATATCATCACCTAATGTTGTGATAGATCTTTTTATCAACTTAAGTTTTTGTAAACATTAGCCTACAAGTTTTTAACTTCTATTTGCTATTTATGGCCTGTATGCCTCATTGACCTGGGCTCATATAACTTGTTTTGGAGTAAAAAGTATAATGTATGGATATAACAAATACTCAGATTAAACATTGTGTTATTTCAACTGTGTACATCTGATAAATGGGCATGTGCCTGAATTTATTTTTATACATGTATTATATTCTCAGTCATTCAAATGACCACAGGTTAA
>NC_138728.1:32132293-32139793 GCF_965113295.1 Leuciscus leuciscus | reverse complement strand
CCCCCGCAACATTATTAGGGCTTTATTCCAGTGCGTTATGAAGTAGTTTTAGTTACATGTGAAACAAGTCACCCTCCGCGGGCTGGATTCGAACCTCTGTTCTGCGTGCGATCAACTGCGCCTGCGTCTTCATTTAATTATCTATGACATCATTATATTGGTTGATATTTTTTGTGTATTATAGTTTAAAACATTTTTTTGCATATTACATGTTTATGGTTTAATCAAATGAATAAAAACATTTCTTTAAATGTGTTTTTGTGAGGGATATTTGATTGACCTGATTTATCAATTTGTTTTAAGACACTTCAAATGTTTTATTAAATGTTTTTTTTTTATATATTTTTTTTATATTGCATATTACATGTTGTTTATGGTTTAATAAAATGAATAAAATTGTTTCTTCAAATAGCCTATGTGTTTTTTGTGAGGGATATGATTTGATTGATATGATTTAACAGATTTATTTTAAGGCACTTCAAATGTTTTATTAAAATGAATACACACAAATATTTAAATGACACTTCAAATGTAAAATGTTTTATTAAAATGAATACACACAAATATTGAAATGAGTACACAGACACAAACACACACGTATATAAATATATATGTACATACACACTGGGTGGACACATGTACAGTAATATATACAAAATATACAAATTGTTTATTGAGGAGGCGGAGTTTGGCATGTATTTTGCTGGCGCTGTTCTGCCAACCAGTCATCTAAAGATTTTCCATTTGAGGCAGCCAAGCAAAATGTGGCATTACCATATCGGCTATGGCCAAACTCTTTGGTTTTGGGCTGCCCACATTTGCTGCACATGTTAAAGGTAACCCCTCGCACATACTTCCTCTTATGGACTCCGCTTTCCGTCTCCTGGGCCCTCCGGCGCCGGTTCCTCTGGGTGTAACGGGACACAGGTGCAGCAGACACAGGAGCAGGAGCAGGCGGAGCTGGGCCTGCACCGGATGTTGACGCACCAGAAGGGGGAATCACCATTGACACGGTCATGTCAGGGTTAAGGACTAGTGACAATGACCCAGGTGCTGAAATGGGCTGCACAAGTCCTGATGCTGTGGGGGCAGGTGCAATGGGGCACACCATGGTGGTGGCAGCAGCGGGCCGTCGACCTGGTCGCAGAAGAGGAGCCTGTCCTTCTCGATTTGGCGGGAAGATAAAAGTATGTTTTGGGCCTAGGAAGGGGCCCAATCTTTGCGCCCCGCACGCAAGCCAAAAAGACGCAGAAAACGGGAATGTGCCCACAAATTTCCCCCGCAACATTATTAGGGCTTTATTCCAGTGCGTTATGAAGTAGTTTTAGTTACATGTGAAACAAGTCACCCTCCGCGGGCTGGATTCGAACCTCTGTTCTGCGTGCGATCAACTGCGCCTGCGTCTTCATTTAATTATCTATGACATCATTATATTGGTTGATATTTTTTGTGTATTATAGTTTAAAACATTTTTTTGCATATTACATGTTTATGGTTTAATCAAATGAATAAAAACATTTCTTTAAATGTGTTTTTGTGAGGGATATTTGATTGACCTGATTTATCAATTTGTTTTAAGACACTTCAAATGTTTTATTAAATGTTTTTTTTTTATATATTTTTTTTATATTGCATATTACATGTTGTTTATGGTTTAATAAAATGAATAAAATTGTTTCTTCAAATAGCCTATGTGTTTTTTGTGAGGGATATGATTTGATTGATATGATTTAACAGATTTATTTTAAGGCACTTCAAATGTTTTATTAAAATGAATACACACAAATATTTAAATGACACTTCAAATGTAAAATGTTTTATTAAAATGAATACACACAAATATTGAAATGAGTACACAGACACAAACACACACGTATATAAATATATATGTACATACACACTGGGTGGACACATGTACAGTAATATATACAAAATATACAAATTGTTTATTGAGGAGGCGGAGTTTGGCATGTATTTTGCTGGCGCTGTTCTGCCAACCAGTCATCTAAAGATTTTCCATTTGAGGCAGCCAAGCAAAATGTGGCATTACCATATCGGCTATGGCCAAACTCTTTGGTTTTGGGCTGCCCACATTTGCTGCACATGTTAAAGGTAACCCCTCGCACATACTTCCTCTTATGGACTCCGCTTTCCGTCTCCTGGGCCCTCCGGCGCCGGTTCCTCTGGGTGTAACGGGACACAGGTGCAGCAGACACAGGAGCAGGAGCAGGCGGAGCTGGGCCTGCACCGGATGTTGACGCACCAGAAGGGGGAATCACCATTGACACGGTCATGTCAGGGTTAAGGACTAGTGACAATGACCCAGGTGCTGAAATGGGCTGCACAAGTCCTGATGCTGTGGGGGCAGGTGCAATGGGGCACACCATGGTGGTGGCAGCAGCGGGCCGTCGACCTGGTCGCAGAAGAGGAGCCTGTCCTTCTCGATTTGGCGGGAAGATAAAAGTATGTTTTGGGCCTGAGGTCGATGCCGCTTCATCCAATTTTTCCCTCGGTGGAGGAAGCTGCGTATCAGCCACAGCAATTGGGTCAGGTGGAGTCAGTCCCTGAGCGAGGACACTCATTTCCTGTTTCTTCTGCTGCCGTTGAAACCTGAAAATAAATTACATGTATTATATATATATATATATATATATATGTTTATAGAAGTATTCAGTTAATTTGAAGCAAATAATGTGCCTTGCTTACCACTGAATGAGTGTCTTCTGGTTTATCTCAAACAGCTGGATCATTGTTTCATCCATTAGCCTGCGATTGTTAAGCACCAGCTCTCGGATGTGGTGGTAATCCGAGAGGATTTTAGACCACCTGGGGGTGCAAACTCCAGCCTTCTTGGTCGGCGACTTGTGTAAAGCACACAGCTTTGTACAAATGGCCTCAACCAAGCGGCTGGTGCTGGGCCACTGTGCTGGACCCCCGGGATGTCCAATCAGACACCGTTTCACACTCTCCACACCCGGTGTGACTCCGGACCGTTTCGGTGCCTTAAAGCGTCCATGTGTCAGCTGAGGCTGATGTCGAGGCTGATAGTTGACCCGCTGTTTGTCTGTGTCATGGAGAGCTGTCCACAGCTGGATGGCCTCTGTCACCTGCAGGTCAGTGAGGTAAGGAGCCTCACGAAGACCAACCAGGTAACCAGCCAGATCCTGGACCTTGTCCCACCCAGCGATGCCATCAGGCCCAATGACTGCTCCCTAGTAAATTCAGATTCATGTTAATATATGTGGAATAAAATGAGATTGAAATTAAATAAAGCCCTTAAAGTGTCTTACCTGAGTTTCGTCGGAGAGACTGCTTCCAGTGTCAGATGGCTGTGACAACACTGAAGGCGCAGGGGCAAGATGCTGTCCTTCTTCCAGTGACACGTCAGCCATTGATACGTCAGCCAGTGATGCTGGGGACTGAGGCTGAGGCACAGATGAGGGGCTGTTTGCGAGATCACCGCAAGGGTCATTCTCGTACAGCACTGGAACTGTGATGTCCTCCGTGATGTCTTCCTCAAATCCCTCATCTTGCAGGTCTTGGTCATCAATTTCCTCCACCAGCCTGTCTTCCTCCTCTGGGTTCTGGAGCACTGGAGTCAGTGTTTTGCCAGTCTGGCTGTAAAGGTACTCTATTCCGAGCAATTCACCTACAAGAATAAAATGGAAAAAAATAAAGTTTTGTTAATATTTTGTCTAGTAAATTTAAGGCTAAATAGATAACTTAGTATAATATTACAAAATAACAAATTAATGAATTTCTTGCCTGTATATGCTCCAGGAGGGCGATAGCGCTCATCCCAGGGCTTCCCAAAGACTCTCTGGCTAAGCTGGTCCACAGCCTCTCTCATGGCACTGCCATATGACCGGATGGAGGACACTCCTTTTATGGCATCTTCCATCCGGTCATCATTCCAACGCATCAAGCCTTCAAGGAGATAGGCCTGAAAATGCGCATCACTGGCACTGGTTCCTAAAAGTTACATAAATAAAAAAGGTTTTATACGTCACATATGTACAAGATATTTACTACACATGAGATGCTATGAAGTAACTGGTAACATGTAATAGAGCTATGTAATTACATTAAACAATTATTGTCGTTATAACCAGAGTTACTAGTGACTTGTCAGGCAAGACAGCTTTGTCAATGCTTTTATGACATCAGAAAAGAAATGTAATATTACTGTAAATTGTGACATTTATTAATGTGACATTACTTTAATGTAAATAGAAGCAGTTACAGTGCTTACATGTTTTACAGAAAAATGTGTAACCCATATGTATGTAATACCTGGAATAAAACGGTTCAGGTGGAGGTGGAATGACTCCAAGGAGGTAGAGCCTCGAGCACACCTGTAGCAGCACAGCTCCACACCGCCTTTCTTCAGTGTCCCCTTCTTTATGTATAGCGGAAAGTGCTCTGGGTCTTGGATACACTGTACGTGCTTCCGCTGTTCTTTCCATATCTGCTGGATCCGTTCGTGGTTCAGAAGTGGAACTCCGAGAGTGTCCTTTCCGTCCGCACTGTCAAACTGATCAATCAGTTTCCCAATCAATATGGTGGTCTCCTCCTCCCCCCTGGTCCTCCTCCGGCAGTGCAGTGCCAACTCCCTCCGGTTAATGCGAGCACGGACCGCCTTTTCTGAGATGTAGCCAGTCTTCTTTGCTGCCAGCTCACCCTCCTTTGCACGGCGAAGAGCAGCCACATCCTCTGGATCCCACTCGAATATGGACATGGACAGACGTGCCATGAAGATCCCGTAGAGCGGATGAGCCTCTGTCGTGACACCTGCAGCAAATCGCCGCATGAAATGCCAGATGTCAAGGCGCACTTCAAGCTCATCCCACTCCGAAAACATGGCCTTAACCTGAGACTGGCCGTGCTGACTGCAGCAATCTCGGTCCACGTACATCACTTTTGGGGATGCCTCTCCTGCCTCTCGGTAGCGTTTCATTAGGCCAGCTGCCATGGGGTCCAGTGCATGTCCCTCGGCGGCTGTTAGGACAGAGACAAGGACTTGGCCGTGTTCGTTACCCACATTAGTGCACCAGGCAGCTGTTCCTGAAGCAGCACCGGCAAGTTTTTTTGTGACCTATTGGGGAAAACAGAAGGGTAAAAAAAAAGAAAAAAGTATAACAAAATAAAAACTCATAACTGTTCATTATGTACACGCACATATCCATATCTGGACAATTTCTGGATATAAACAGGGCTGTGATACCTTTTTTGTGGAGTCCATCTTGAGAACACAGCCAAAGACGGATGTAATTTTGGCCTTGACCTCGTCCAGTCGCCCCAGAACATCCCTGGCGTACACAGCTAACAGCCACTTAGGTTTAGGTAGGGCAGGTAAAAGGGGAGGCTCAGCAAACACAGGAGGCTGCACAAGGGAGGACCTTGTGAATGGTTCACAGGCAGTCAGGTACTGCAGGACACGCTGTGTCCAGGCCTCACTGTGCTGTTCCATCAGCTTCTTGTAGAGCTGAGTCACACTGTTGCCCAGTGTCCTCTCCCTCATCATCCTCACCACCCGGTTGTCACATGAGTACCTAAGGAAACAACAGTATAATCATGCAAATGCTTTGGTTGGAAAAAATAACACAAATAAAAGCGCCTAATGGTTGTGATTATGAATTACCTGTATGTCAGCAAAGCTGGAAACTGACTGCGGTGGCCCATATCCAGCTGTCCCAAGATGTCCTCGTTCCAGGCTGGATACTTTTTTTTGCAGCGTTTGCACTCCAGATACTCAGTGGCAAGGTCATACCACCCATCGATGTCCAAGACCTTGCGCACGGTACGATAAAGTCCTGCCGCAGTAAGTCTGTGCTTACCACAGTCTGGGCGGACGCAGACAAGAGGAAACAACCACATCTTTAGCGGCATCCATAAGAAAATGGGCCGACAAAAGAAGAGGTCGGGTGAGGCGGGTGGCTGGGTGTTTATCAAAGGGGGCTGAGGAGGATACCACCAAAGCTTCATCTGGGACACTATTTCTGGCTTTCCGGTTCGCAGGTTGGCCTTAAACAGTGTGTTCCGGATCCACTCATGCTGGAAAGGTGGAAGATGATCTTTCCAGTGACCTGGAAGCTCAGCTGGTGGCTGATGATGAGGAAGATCTGGTGTCTGTGGTGTTTCCGCTGATGCACAGGCCTCTGAGTGAACAGTAACAAAAACAGTGTAAGGATGACTGTTTAATTTGATAGTAATACGCCATAAATGCAGCCCACAAACAGCCAGCGAAGCAGTAATTTTGGACAATTATTAATAATAATTATGATTACATTTAGGAATAACAGTGAAGAAAATGGTATTAGTGTTAAGAAGCAAAGAACACAGTGTACACTTTATTGATGTAAGGAATATGGGATCAATACAGCTCTTTGAGAATGAGGATTAGATGGAATGGAGACAGGAAAATGAGTCGTGAGGAATTCAGTAAAAAAAGTAATGATGCCCACAGCCCACGGAGCTAAAGAGTGAGTGAGAAGAGCAAGCTTTGTGAAAAAGTTATCCAGTGATTGTTTAGCAACGGGAAAATTAAGAAACGCAAATAAATACACTGACACCTTTGGACATCCTTAAGGTTTGGAAGAAGTGCACTCAAAGAATGCATCCCGCTTGATGATGTCACATAATTCTGTGTTGTAAAAAAAATATATTTAAAAATGTTTATTTATTTATTTTCAAAAATAATGATTCTCAGTGGGTTTCCACAAAACATTCTTATAATATTTGCATTTGTGTCATATGCCACACCTGTATTTAGCTGTGCTTCACATTGTGATGCAGCAAATACCAGCTCCTCATCATCATCTTCAGCAGTGGGAATGGAAGTGCCTGGAGCACAAATGTTAAAACTATTACTGTGATCAATACACGGAGACAATTATGTAAGATGTTGCTTACTTACCAGTTGCGAATAGCTGCTTTCGGGCCAAATGTTTGGCTGGGGGTTCTGCTGCCGGAGGAGGTAAAGTGGATTGCAGTAATGGATCTGGAAACAACAAGTGGACAAGTTTGCCATAACGATAAATTAATACATGTAGAAATGCTGTAGGGAAAATTCTATATTCACACTCCTACTCACAGGGTTTAACTGGTGACATTAGTTTTTTTGCCAGCTGTGAAGGTGACAAATGTTTGCCACGCACCAACAGCGCTTTCACAGTGGCGGTCTGCTTTACACCAGTTCGGATGGCTGTAGGTGGAGGTGCAGAGGCACTGGAGGCTGCAGGTGGACGTGCAGGCTGATGTACCCTGGTCCCCATTTCAGAAGCCTGTCTTTTCAGGACATACGCCTTGAAAATGGCCATGTTGGTGTTGGGCCTGGCATCTGCCTTAACCAGGTACCTGATGAGGGCTTCGGCCTCCTTGCTCTGGTCCTCAAAAACATCCTTCATGGACCGGCCCTGAAAGTCACCAAACTCCACCATCAAGCAGCCCTGGTCTCCAGTTGCCCGGGCTTCTGCTTGCATTCCCTGCTTCCTCTTATAT
>NC_138728.1:32119793-32127293 GCF_965113295.1 Leuciscus leuciscus | reverse complement strand
CAGTCTTCATAGAGAAACAGATTTATTAACTATATACATATTAGAAAAATGTGGAAAAGTACTAAATTCACCATATGGAACAACAAAAGAACACAAACATAAAAATAAGCATTTATGAACTATATAAAATATAAGTATATAAAAATATATGTATGTGCACTGTACTTATATATAATAGTTTATTGTTGTTTAATATTTATTATATATTTCAATATGTATTATAGTGTAATTATACATACTCACATATACATATTACAAATATTTTTGTATTTTATTCAATATTGTTTTCATAATAATAATAATACAAGATTAAAAAAAAAGTGCACAGTATAATACTTTAAAATGAAATATGGCTGGAAGATTAAAAAAAAAAACCCAGAGCTGAGCCAACCAAGAGAGCAAAATGAATAAATCACACAGACACACAAGTGTTATTTTCTCATATTCTGTAACCACTGCTCCTTGGTAATTGTCTCTTTATTTGGGCAAAATATTTTGCCTTTGTACTGGCTATGGCCAGTTTCTTGTGTACGAAATTGGCCACACTTTCTGCACGTATTTGCATTTACAGTACGATTGTACGACCGTTTGGTTGGGGTGGCTGTGACATTTGCAGGTGGGTCAGAGGAAATTGCTCCAGGGTTAATGGTGGAAAATGGGCCTGGGCAGGGCAACAGTACCATCTGAGACACAACAGGGGCAGTGGGTGTGTCAGGAACCAATGATTGTGGTGCTGTCGGCCTGGGATAAATTGTCCTTAGCTGGCTGAACGTGGCTGAACGCTGAGGGTGCAAGGCTGATGGCTCAAATGAAAATGCTGTGGCAGATGTACAGGTAGCTGAGGGCTGGATCTTTCTAAACTTTGTCTTTGCCTGTCCAGCTGTGTCTTGTGGCATCTGGTAGCTATGCAACTGGTGGCTATATTGTGGAGGCACAACAGGCTGCACTTGTGCTGGAGGCAGAGCATCCAATGCCACTGGACGTGCCTCAGGAAGATCCAGCCCTTGCAACAGCACTGAGACCTCCTGACCCTTTAAACGTTCATTGTGCCATGTTGTAAGGGTCCTCTGATTTACCTCAACTAGCTGAAGGGTTGTTTCGCTCATCACCGTTCCATTGCTCAGGATTAGCTGCCGAATTCTTCTGTAATCGTGAAGAATTAGATCCCATCTTGACAGAGATTGTGTCCTCTGTTTTTTGGGGCTTCGGTGGATGTTACACAACCTTATGAAAATCATTTCAACAAGGCGACAACAATTAGGCCACTGTGCTGGAGAGCCGCTAGAACCCAAAACACATCTCTTTGTGCTGTCGACACCAGGAGTAAAGACAGCTTTCTTTTTAGGGGACCTAAAACGTCCTGTAAGTAGCCTGTCTTGATGACGAGCAGCATACATCACCCTGTCTTTGTCAAATTGGTCCAGGTTCTGCCACAAACCCACAATGGTCGCAACTTGTTGGTTGGTAAGTGTGAGGCTCGCCTGTGTGCGCAGCTCCACCAGACACTCCGCCAACTCATCCACCCGGTCCATTCCAGGAATGCAGTGCTTGTCAACAACCTGGAAAAATATAACTGTTGGTTAGATAATTACATGCTGTTAAGTGAGTTTGTGGATTTTCTGCTTAAGGGCGAATGAATAAATGAGAAACAATTGGTCTAGAAAAGACAATTTTACCATTGCTGAGGGCAGTGGTGCAGCTGGTGGAGTCTGGACACCGGGCACTGGTGGAGCCTGGAAACAGGGCAGTGGTGCAGCTGGTGGAGCCTGGACACAGGGCACTGGTGGAGCCTGGAAACAGGGCAGTGGTGCAGCTGGTGGAGCCTGGAAACAGGGCAGTGGTGCAGCTGGTGGAGCCTGGACACCGGGCACTGGTGGAGCCTGGAAACAGGGCAGTGGTGCAGCTGGTGGAGCCTGGACACAGGGCACTGGTGGAGCCTGGAAACAGGGCAGTGGTGCAGCTGGTGGAGCCTGGAAACAGGGCAGTGGTGCAGCTGGTGGAGCCTGGAAACAGGGCAGTGGTGCAGCTGGTGGAGCCTGGACACAGGGCAGTGGTGCAGCTGATGGAGTCTGGACACCGGGCAGTGGTGCAGCTGATGGAGTCTGGACACCGGGCACTGGTGGAGCCTGGAAACAGGGCAGTGGTGCAGCAGGTGGGACTGGTGGACCTATAAGGAATGAGTCATCTAATGCCACAAGATTTGTCACTGTGGCTTCCTCTCCCAACAAATCAATGAAACCCTCATCCTCTTCCCCTTGCTCCTCCACATCTATCTCCTCCAGCAACTGAGAGGTCCTATCGGAGGTAGGGCACATGTCCTCCAAGGGCTGACTATTCTGCCTCAACAAATATTGCACTCCAATGAGCTCCCCTGAGGAAATATTTGTAACAGGAAACATTTTTAAAGGAAATTAATCAGAAAGGTTTATTAAAATGCAGTAAATCTTTTTGTTGTCAGCTTGTGCATGAACAAAAAATCTGTAATTCAGAGGGCATCATAAAAAAACAGGGTTACTCTATATTCTAGTATGAATTTTATTTTCTGCCCTGACACCTAGGACACAGAATCCAGTGTACAAAAATTCTGGTAGTATTATTTTTCTCTGATCTGTCAAAAATTACATCATTTTTGTCCAGAAACACTTGTAATTTTACCAAAAACATTGTGAACTGCATTTATCAAAATATATTTACCTGTGTATACTGCAGGTGGAGTGAAGCTAGGGACCAATTTCCTGCCATACAACTTGTTGTAGTTCTCATTGACAGAGTAAACCAGCTCCCCTGTGTAAGTACGCAGGGTTGAACTTCCACCTGCAACAGCAGCAGCAGCCCGGTCCTGATTCCAGCGTAACAAACCTTCCAGGAGGTAAATCTGGAAGTTCAGGCTGTTTGCGCTGTTCCCTAGAAAAATAAATAGAAAGCCAAACATTGTTTTAAGAAACTGCAAAAGAGAAAATATTATCTGTTAACTGCAAATATCTAAATAAACAGGAATTAGTGGCAAGATGTGGTATAATTTGTCATGACAAACCTGGAATAAATCTGTTTAGGTGGCAGTGAAATGATTCCAGGGATGTGGAGCCTCTGGCACACCTATACGTTTTTAGAACCATCCCACCCTTGTTTATGGTTCCAGTTTCCGTGTAGAGTGGCATATCTGGAGGGTCCTGGATACAGGTGACGTGCCGTCTCTGGACATGCCAGATGTGCTGCATCCTCACACTGTCAAGGAGAGGAACACCAAGGGCATCATTCCCCTTGCCACCCATGAGCTCTCTGATGAGGATATCAAGGAGGCGGATAGTGGTTTCCTCTCCTCGTGTTCTCCTCCTGCAGTGTTGGGCCAGCTCATCTTTGCTTATATGACGGTCAAGCTCTGCCGCTGTCATTGCAGGCCAGCCCTGTTGGGTGAGTTGCTCCCTCTTGGCCCTTCTCAGCAGAGTGAGATCCCCTGCGTCCCACTCAAAAATACAGGACGACAACCTACCCATAAAAGTAGGGTACAACTGGTGAGCATCAGTGGTGCACCCTACTGCCAAACGTCGCATAAAATGCCAAATGTCTAGGCGAACAATGACATCGGGCCAGCTGCTGAACCGTCTCTTCAGTTTAGTCTCTCCCACTTCCTTGCAACAGTCACAGTCCACATACAGGATAGTGGGAGGATCAACACCAGCTCTCTGGTACCTCTCCATAAGCCCTGCAGCCATGAGGTCTAACCCAGCCCCTTCATTCGCAGTCAGGACACTCATCAGCACCTGACCTACCTCATTGCCTACTGAGGTAAGCCACTGTGCTGTGCCTTTTGCAGGCCCACTCAACTTCTTGGTGATCTAAAAGAAACAATAAACATAGCAAATAATACAACATACATCCAAATCAGTAACATTGAAAAATAAAGCTATTTTGGTCTAACAATTCATTATAGAAAGGGGTACAGTCATTAAAGCAGCTCCTCTAACCTTCTTAGTTGAATCCATTTTTAAAATTGATCCATACGTGGATGTGATGCTGGCCTTGATGTGATCGAGCCTGTTGAGGATGTCCTGACTGTATACAGTGAGGAGCCATTTGTAGCTGGGTACTGGAGCAAGTGGTGGTGGTTCCTGGAAGTGCAGTGGCTGCAGGCCAGGCTTATCTAAAAAGGCCACACACTCTGATGTGTACCGAGCCACACGTTTTAACCACTCCTCACTGTGGTTCTCCCTCAGCTGGCCGATGATCCTCACTGGGCCATTCCCCATGCCCCTCTCACGCAACAAGCGAATAACTCGAATGTCACAGGCATACCTTGGAAAAAAGTATTTATTCAAATATCTTATTATCAGGTATCTAATTATTGTAGGAAGTATTTATCAAAAAAGGTAGCATATGAGCAACATGACTGCAAAATATTTACTTGCGTGTGAGGATGATCCTGAATTCAGATCGATGGGCCAGGTCCAACTGCTGCAGCACAGCATGACTCCAGGACAGGTAGCTGGTTCTACATCTGGTACAGATCAGGGTCTCTGTCACCAGGTTGTAGTATCTGTCAATATCTAACACCTGTCGTACTCTCCTGTGCAGACCACCACCACACAGCTGATGCCTGGCACAGGCAGGATTAGTACACTGGAGCCGCACCTTCCATAGCCTATATGGCATCCAGAGCAAGAGCCGCTGTGAAAAAAATCTATCAGGTGCTGGAGCTTGGTGGTACAACAGGGCTGGTGGTGGGGGGTGATACCACAGCTGCAGGTTTTCACGCAGCTCCAGCTTACCCTTTGCACCAACCCTAAAAAGTGCTTCCGACACCCACTTCTGGTCCTGCTGTGGCATTGTCTGTGGCCACAGTAGTGGGAGATCCGCAGGGTCTTCTGGCTGAGATGAGACCTGCTGATATTATCAAAAACATTGGTTTAAATAAAAGTTAAGAGAGCATTAAATAAAAGGCATGTTTATATTTTGAATGACATCTTACTGTGCTCCTCACAACAGCAAACTCAGAATTAATCGACGGTGTTGCTGTTTCTTTGGTGTGTTGTGATCTCTGAGCTGGAGGAAGGAAGAAGGAAGAGGAGGACTTGATGACAGGCCGATGAGGTTTGGGGGATAGAGGAGGACGAGCAGGACGACGAGGATCAGAGGGTGGGCATGAAGCTGCAGCTGAACTGGAGTGCTCTAATGTCTGTGGAGTCAAACGTTATGATTAATCTATAAAGGGGATTGGATTTTTTATGAAATAAAATGATGTAGTGTCATGATAAAAGAAGTCATGATGTCTTTCATATTAACCTGAGAGGTTTTCCTCTGGATGCTTAAATTGGGTTTCACTGCTGCCACATGTGAGCCTCCAAACCTTGACTTTTCAAACTGAAAGGAAAATGTTAGGAAAAATATAGGAAAATGTTGAGATGTTTCAATGTCTGCAGTGATACCTGCAATCGTAAGGTCTGCTCACCATTGACAATGTCAGCTTAGCTTTCTTTGCAGGATGTGACACATCACTGATGGAGGGTGTGCTTTGTGCAGGGGTGCTCTGTGATGCATCCACTGTGACTGGTGGATGAACCTGTGATACATGCATTAAGATATACCACACACATAATATTATACAGTCCTCCTAATGCCTCATTTTAGATATGAAGACACATTGATATTGCAAACACATCTATCTAGTTATGCAACTTGAACTAGGCTAATTGAAGTTACCTTGTGAAATCCACAAATACACTTCTGAGCTTCCTTCAGAAGGGTGGTCTGCCCCCTCATTTGCAGAGGGCATTTTTCTATCTGTGAACATAAAGTGTAGCTATGACACTGTAGTCCATGTTATCTCAAAACAGTCATCTTAATTATATCAATATTACATTGTATTTACATTGTAAATAATTACTTATCCATACACATAAATAAAAATAGCACAATGTATTATCATAAGAGTTTATTAGTTCACCCATGAATCTAGCTACATAATTTACCTTCTGATACAACTCATGCCATCTTTTTTGTCGGGGAGAAGGTCTATTCCCCTCCCTCGATGGCCAAACTCCTGTTCGGGCAAAACTCTCCAGACGCGCAAGCCAGTCAGCATCGCTCATGCCTTTGTGTGACTTAGTTGAAGCCATGTCGTTGCCTGAAACAATACAGAGCATGTTACACTAACTGCCATTGTAGCCCGGCAACACGGCATTAACCCTCCTGTTGTGTTCATTTCATGTTAGCTAGTTTTGTGTTCCTGGTCCAAAATGACCACCACATTATAGCAGTTTATAAATCCAAAATAATACATACTGTATATCATCACCTAATGTTGTGATAGATCTTTTTATCAACTTAAGTTTTTGTAAACATTAGCCTACAAGTTTTTAACTTCTATTTGCTATTTATGGCCTGTATGCCTCATTGACCTGGGCTCATATAACTTGTTTTGGAGTAAAAAGTATAATGTATGGATATAACAAATACTCAGATTAAACATTGTGTTATTTCAACTGTGTACATCTGATAAATGGGCATGTGCCTGAATTTATTTTTATACATGTATTATATTCTCAGTCATTCAAATGACCACAGGTTAAACAAAACACCCAAAAGTTAAACATTATTCAAATTTATTTTGTGTGTTCAGATAATCAATTAAGTACAATGAGATTTATTGTACATTGATTTATCCATGTCCCAAGAAGTAACATACACTATCAGATATGCACTATCAGATATGCTATCTTACTATACTACAACGTTAATCCTGTCAATAAATAAATAAATTAACGTTACTGACAAAAATAAGTTAGGTATAAGTTAGGTAACGTTCAAAAAATAAGGTTTGCTTGCTAAAACTATTAACATTACAAATAGAGCTGCGGCAATTAACTTATACCCTATTATTTACACAATGACAGTTAACGTTAATTTACCTGATCATTTGAGGTAATCGTAAGGTAAGAAAACGTAAGCCATTTCATTAACAATAAATACAATAACTGTAAATAACATACCTGAGCAGCTTGCGGAATACAAATAACAGCGGAGATTGTGCTACGTGCGGTGATTGGTCTATGAAAAAATGGACCTTGCCATTTCATTGGACTGGCAAAAATAGAGAGAATATGAGCGGAGATTGGATGAAATTTGCTCAAAGATGGACTATGTGCGGTGATTGGTCTATGAAAAATGGACCTTGCCATTTCATTGGACGGGCAAAAATGGAGCTCGTAACGTAATTGGTTTTTAAAAGAAGGAACTCGTCATTGTATTGGATAGATTTTACAGACTTTTGGTTGTCAGGTACCGCCATTTCGGCCAGGTCCAGTGGTGGTTTAGCCAGCGGAGATTTTTTGGAGGCGAGCAGAGCTGAAGGCCTGATTAGCCGAAGGTCCGAGAGAAAAACAGTGGCCAGTACGGGGATCGAACCCGCGACCTTGGCGTTATTAGCACCACGCTCTAACCAACTGAGCTAACCGGCCTCGTTCCGACTGTTTTCATCCCCAATTTCTCCGAAACATCCTGGTT
>NC_138728.1:32112982-32119593 GCF_965113295.1 Leuciscus leuciscus | reverse complement strand
ATCGCTCCTCGACTTTGTCTTTGAGAGCGATGGACACCTGCTTTCGTTTGGCAAGGGGAATTAGCTCAAATGGTAGAGCGCTCGCTTAGCATGCGAGAGGTAGCGGGATCGATGCCCGCATTCTCCATGTGGTGTAAACTCCCTCGATGAGCTTTTGAGGCTCACTGCTGCCGAAACGTTTTTTTGGGACGAGGGCCTGCGCACATTCCATGCAAAAGCAGGTCCCACCGAGATTTGAACTCGGATCGCTGGATTCAGAGTCCAGAGTGCTAACCATTACACCATGGAACCAACACCCCCTGAAAGGCAGAAAGCGATGAGCCTATGTGTAATCAGGTAGAAAGGAGGTGGAGTTTGGTCACTGGACCCCCTCGACCAAAAGGCACGGAGACGGTTCCTCTGCCGAAACCCGGGATCGAACCAGGGACCTTTAGATCTTCAGTCTAACGCTCTCCCAACTGAGCTATTTCGGCCAGGTCCAGTGGTGATTTAGCCAGCGGAGATTTTTTGGAGGCGAGCAGAGCTGAAGGCCTGATTAGCCGAAGGTCCGAGAGAAAAACAGTGGCCAGTACGGGGATCGAACCCGCGACCTTGGCGTTATTAGCACCACGCTCTAACCAACTGAGCTAACCGGCCTCGTTCCGACTGTTTTCATCCCCAATTTCTCCGAAACATCCTGTCAGGATGTTTCTCCGAAACAACCATGTCAGGGTTAAGGACTAGTGACAATGACCCAGGTGCTGAAATGGGCTGCACAAGTCCTGATGCTGTGGGGGCAGGTGCAATGGGGCACACCATGGTGGTGGCAGCAGCGGGCCGTCGACCTGGTCGCAGAAGAGGAGCCTGTCCTTCTCGATTTGGCGGGAAGATAAAAGTATGTTTTGGGCCTGAGGTCGATGCCGCTTCATCCAATTTTTCCCTCGGTGGAGGAAGCTGCGTATCAGCCACAGCAATTGGGTCAGGTGGAGTCAGTCCCTGAGCGAGGACACTCATTTCCTGTTTCTTCTGCTGCCGTTGAAACCTGAAAATAAATTACATGTATTATATATATATATATATATATATATGTTTATAGAAGTATTCAGTTAATTTGAAGCAAATAATGTGCCTTGCTTACCACTGAATGAGTGTCTTCTGGTTTATCTCAAACAGCTGGATCATTGTTTCATCCATTAGCCTGCGATTGTTAAGCACCAGCTCTCGGATGTGGTGGTAATCCGAGAGGATTTTAGACCACCTGGGGGTGCAAACTCCAGCCTTCTTGGTCGGCGACTTGTGTAAAGCACACAGCTTTGTACAAATGGCCTCAACCAAGCGGCTGGTGCTGGGCCACTGTGCTGGACCCCCGGGATGTCCAATCAGACACCGTTTCACACTCTCCACACCCGGTGTGACTCCGGACCGTTTCGGTG
The DNA here is from genome assembly GCF_965113295.1 of Leuciscus leuciscus. NCBI lineage: Eukaryota > Metazoa > Chordata > Actinopteri > Cypriniformes > Leuciscidae > Leuciscus > Leuciscus leuciscus. The sequence continues at coordinate 32,118,181 of NC_138728.1, read as the reverse complement.
CCTTAAAGCGTCCATGTGTCAGCTGAGGCTGATGTCGAGGCTGATAGTTGACCCGCTGTTTGTCTGTGTCATGGAGAGCTGTCCACAGCTGGATGGCCTCTGTCACCTGCAGGTCAGTGAGGTAAGGAGCCTCACGAAGACCAACCAGGTAACCAGCCAGATCCTGGACCTTGTCCCACCCAGCGATGCCATCAGGCCCAATGACTGCTCCCTAGTAAATTCAGATTCATGTTAATATATGTGGAATAAAATGAGATTGAAATTAAATAAAGCCCTTAAAGTGTCTTACCTGAGTTTCGTCGGAGAGACTGCTTCCAGTGTCAGATGGCTGTGACAACACTGAAGGCGCAGGGGCAAGATGCTGTCCTTCTTCCAGTGACACGTCAGCCATTGATACGTCAGCCAGTGATGCTGGGGACTGAGGCTGAGGCACAGATGAGGGGCTGTTTGCGAGATCACCGCAAGGGTCATTCTCGTACAGCACTGGAACTGTGATGTCCTCCGTGATGTCTTCCTCAAATCCCTCATCTTGCAGGTCTTGGTCATCAATTTCCTCCACCAGCCTGTCTTCCTCCTCTGGGTTCTGGAGCACTGGAGTCAGTGTTTTGCCAGTCTGGCTGTAAAGGTACTCTATTCCGAGCAATTCACCTACAAGAATAAAATGGAAAAAAATAAAGTTTTGTTAATATTTTGTCTAGTAAATTTAAGGCTAAATAGATAACTTAGTATAATATTACAAAATAACAAATTAATGAATTTCTTGCCTGTATATGCTCCAGGAGGGCGATAGCGCTCATCCCAGGGCTTCCCAAAGACTCTCTGGCTAAGCTGGTCCACAGCCTCTCTCATGGCACTGCCATATGACCGGATGGAGGACACTCCTTTTATGGCATCTTCCATCCGGTCATCATTCCAACGCATCAAGCCTTCAAGGAGATAGGCCTGAAAATGCGCATCACTGGCACTGGTTCCTAAAAGTTACATAAATAAAAAAGGTTTTATACGTCACATATGTACAAGATATTTACTACACATGAGATGCTATGAAGTAACTGGTAACATGTAATAGAGCTATGTAATTACATTAAACAATTATTGTCGTTATAACCAGAGTTACTAGTGACTTGTCAGGCAAGACAGCTTTGTCAATGCTTTTATGACATCAGAAAAGAAATGTAATATTACTGTAAATTGTGACATTTATTAATGTGACATTACTTTAATGTAAATAGAAGCAGTTACAGTGCTTACATGTTTTACAGAAAAATGTGTAACCCATATGTATGTAATACCTGGAATAAAACGGTTCAGGTGGAGGTGGAATGACTCCAAGGAGGTAGAGCCTCGAGCACACCTGTAGCAGCACAGCTCCACACCGCCTTTCTTCAGTGTCCCCTTCTTTATGTATAGCGGAAAGTGCTCTGGGTCTTGGATACACTGTACGTGCTTCCGCTGTTCTTTCCATATCTGCTGGATCCGTTCGTGGTTCAGAAGTGGAACTCCGAGAGTGTCCTTTCCGTCCGCACTGTCAAACTGATCAATCAGTTTCCCAATCAATATGGTGGTCTCCTCCTCCCCCCTGGTCCTCCTCCGGCAGTGCAGTGCCAACTCCCTCCGGTTAATGCGAGCACGGACCGCCTTTTCTGAGATGTAGCCAGTCTTCTTTGCTGCCAGCTCACCCTCCTTTGCACGGCGAAGAGCAGCCACATCCTCTGGATCCCACTCGAATATGGACATGGACAGACGTGCCATGAAGATCCCGTAGAGCGGATGAGCCTCTGTCGTGACACCTGCAGCAAATCGCCGCATGAAATGCCAGATGTCAAGGCGCACTTCAAGCTCATCCCACTCCGAAAACATGGCCTTAACCTGAGACTGGCCGTGCTGACTGCAGCAATCTCGGTCCACGTACATCACTTTTGGGGATGCCTCTCCTGCCTCTCGGTAGCGTTTCATTAGGCCAGCTGCCATGGGGTCCAGTGCATGTCCCTCGGCGGCTGTTAGGACAGAGACAAGGACTTGGCCGTGTTCGTTACCCACATTAGTGCACCAGGCAGCTGTTCCTGAAGCAGCACCGGCAAGTTTTTTTGTGACCTATTGGGGAAAACAGAAGGGTAAAAAAAAAGAAAAAAGTATAACAAAATAAAAACTCATAACTGTTCATTATGTACACGCACATATCCATATCTGGACAATTTCTGGATATAAACAGGGCTGTGATACCTTTTTTGTGGAGTCCATCTTGAGAACACAGCCAAAGACGGATGTAATTTTGGCCTTGACCTCGTCCAGTCGCCCCAGAACATCCCTGGCGTACACAGCTAACAGCCACTTAGGTTTAGGTAGGGCAGGTAAAAGGGGAGGCTCAGCAAACACAGGAGGCTGCACAAGGGAGGACCTTGTGAATGGTTCACAGGCAGTCAGGTACTGCAGGACACGCTGTGTCCAGGCCTCACTGTGCTGTTCCATCAGCTTCTTGTAGAGCTGAGTCACACTGTTGCCCAGTGTCCTCTCCCTCATCATCCTCACCACCCGGTTGTCACATGAGTACCTAAGGAAACAACAGTATAATCATGCAAATGCTTTGGTTGGAAAAAATAACACAAATAAAAGCGCCTAATGGTTGTGATTATGAATTACCTGTATGTCAGCAAAGCTGGAAACTGACTGCGGTGGCCCATATCCAGCTGTCCCAAGATGTCCTCGTTCCAGGCTGGATACTTTTTTTTGCAGCGTTTGCACTCCAGATACTCAGTGGCAAGGTCATACCACCCATCGATGTCCAAGACCTTGCGCACGGTACGATAAAGTCCTGCCGCAGTAAGTCTGTGCTTACCACAGTCTGGGCGGACGCAGACAAGAGGAAACAACCACATCTTTAGCGGCATCCATAAGAAAATGGGCCGACAAAAGAAGAGGTCGGGTGAGGCGGGTGGCTGGGTGTTTATCAAAGGGGGCTGAGGAGGATACCACCAAAGCTTCATCTGGGACACTATTTCTGGCTTTCCGGTTCGCAGGTTGGCCTTAAACAGTGTGTTCCGGATCCACTCATGCTGGAAAGGTGGAAGATGATCTTTCCAGTGACCTGGAAGCTCAGCTGGTGGCTGATGATGAGGAAGATCTGGTGTCTGTGGTGTTTCCGCTGATGCACAGGCCTCTGAGTGAACAGTAACAAAAACAGTGTAAGGATGACTGTTTAATTTGATAGTAATACGCCATAAATGCAGCCCACAAACAGCCAGCGAAGCAGTAATTTTGGACAATTATTAATAATAATTATGATTACATTTAGGAATAACAGTGAAGAAAATGGTATTAGTGTTAAGAAGCAAAGAACACAGTGTACACTTTATTGATGTAAGGAATATGGGATCAATACAGCTCTTTGAGAATGAGGATTAGATGGAATGGAGACAGGAAAATGAGTCGTGAGGAATTCAGTAAAAAAAGTAATGATGCCCACAGCCCACGGAGCTAAAGAGTGAGTGAGAAGAGCAAGCTTTGTGAAAAAGTTATCCAGTGATTGTTTAGCAACGGGAAAATTAAGAAACGCAAATAAATACACTGACACCTTTGGACATCCTTAAGGTTTGGAAGAAGTGCACTCAAAGAATGCATCCCGCTTGATGATGTCACATAATTCTGTGTTGTAAAAAAAATATATTTAAAAATGTTTATTTATTTATTTTCAAAAATAATGATTCTCAGTGGGTTTCCACAAAACATTCTTATAATATTTGCATTTGTGTCATATGCCACACCTGTATTTAGCTGTGCTTCACATTGTGATGCAGCAAATACCAGCTCCTCATCATCATCTTCAGCAGTGGGAATGGAAGTGCCTGGAGCACAAATGTTAAAACTATTACTGTGATCAATACACGGAGACAATTATGTAAGATGTTGCTTACTTACCAGTTGCGAATAGCTGCTTTCGGGCCAAATGTTTGGCTGGGGGTTCTGCTGCCGGAGGAGGTAAAGTGGATTGCAGTAATGGATCTGGAAACAACAAGTGGACAAGTTTGCCATAACGATAAATTAATACATGTAGAAATGCTGTAGGGAAAATTCTATATTCACACTCCTACTCACAGGGTTTAACTGGTGACATTAGTTTTTTTGCCAGCTGTGAAGGTGACAAATGTTTGCCACGCACCAACAGCGCTTTCACAGTGGCGGTCTGCTTTACACCAGTTCGGATGGCTGTAGGTGGAGGTGCAGAGGCACTGGAGGCTGCAGGTGGACGTGCAGGCTGATGTACCCTGGTCCCCATTTCAGAAGCCTGTCTTTTCAGGACATACGCCTTGAAAATGGCCATGTTGGTGTTGGGCCTGGCATCTGCCTTAACCAGGTACCTGATGAGGGCTTCGGCCTCCTTGCTCTGGTCCTCAAAAACATCCTTCATGGACCGGCCCTGAAAGTCACCAAACTCCACCATCAAGCAGCCCTGGTCTCCAGTTGCCCGGGCTTCTGCTTGCATTCCCTGCTTCCTCTTATATTTCTCCACTTCTTCTGCCATCTCTCTAATATAAGAAGTGTACTGTAGGAACAGTTGTTTGTTTTCTGACAGGGGGGTTGTCTGCGCTTTCTCACTGGAAATGCTGAGCACCAAATATACTGCGTACCCCAGAGAGCTTTCCAGGAGCCATCTAAAACTCTGACCCTGGTACTTCCCAAACTGAAGTTTGCAGTGAGCCAGTACTAAAAACTGGTCACTGGGATCTCCACCGTTTGTGAAGACAAAATTACTTGCCTCTGCCAGCACCTCCTCCTTTGATTTGGCCCTTCCAGACACCACATTTTCAAGACCATTCGCCTCCACCGATGGCGCCATGAGGAGACGGTTTGATGTTGCCGACTGGCGGCGAAAAACGGGGTATGCGTACATTTTCTGAAATGAAAATCAGAGAGACTATTACCTCTTGCAATCTTAAAGATACTTGTATGTTAACTGTGTAATGATAATTTAACAAGCTACACACCAGGACTTAAATCATGTTTATCAGGCATTTTAGGAGACACAAGTCAGTGGGGAAATAAATTATATTTCAATTTTCCTATGAAATATTAGATATTATTATGAAAATCTTGACAATTACTACTAACACCCATTAGTACACTTCTTTTTTCATTACATGTTGCCCCAAGAATAAATTAATATGCAAATTAGATACATAGATACATTGTATAAAATGGGAA
>NC_138728.1:32092982-32100482 GCF_965113295.1 Leuciscus leuciscus | reverse complement strand
TTTTAAGGCACTTCAAATGTTTTATTAAAATGAATACACACAAATATTTAAATGACACTTCAAATGTAAAATGTTTTATTAAAATGAATACACACAAATATTGAAATGAGTACACAGACACAAACACACACGTATATAAATATATATGTACATACACACTGGGTGGACACATGTACAGTAATATATACAAAATATACAAATTGTTTATTGAGGAGGCGGAGTTTGGCATGTATTTTGCTGGCGCTGTTCTGCCAACCAGTCATCTAAAGATTTTCCATTTGAGGCAGCCAAGCAAAATGTGGCATTACCATATCGGCTATGGCCAAACTCTTTGGTTTTGGGCTGCCCACATTTGCTGCACATGTTAAAGGTAACCCCTCGCACATACTTCCTCTTATGGACTCCGCTTTCCGTCTCCTGGGCCCTCCGGCGCCGGTTCCTCTGGGTGTAACGGGACACAGGTGCAGCAGACACAGGAGCAGGAGCAGGCGGAGCTGGGCCTGCACCGGATGTTGACGCACCAGAAGGGGGAATCACCATTGACACGGTCATGTCAGGGTTAAGGACTAGTGACAATGACCCAGGTGCTGAAATGGGCTGCACAAGTCCTGATGCTGTGGGGGCAGGTGCAATGGGGCACACCATGGTGGTGGCAGCAGCGGGCCGTCGACCTGGTCGCAGAAGAGGAGCCTGTCCTTCTCGATTTGGCGGGAAGATAAAAGTATGTTTTGGGCCTGAGGTCGATGCCGCTTCATCCAATTTTTCCCTCGGTGGAGGAAGCTGCGTATCAGCCACAGCAATTGGGTCAGGTGGAGTCAGTCCCTGAGCGAGGACACTCATTTCCTGTTTCTTCTGCTGCCGTTGAAACCTGAAAATAAATTACATGTATTATATATATATATATATATATATGTTTATAGAAGTATTCAGTTAATTTGAAGCAAATAATGTGCCTTGCTTACCACTGAATGAGTGTCTTCTGGTTTATCTCAAACAGCTGGATCATTGTTTCATCCATTAGCCTGCGATTGTTAAGCACCAGCTCTCGGATGTGGTGGTAATCCGAGAGGATTTTAGACCACCTGGGGGTGCAAACTCCAGCCTTCTTGGTCGGCGACTTGTGTAAAGCACACAGCTTTGTACAAATGGCCTCAACCAAGCGGCTGGTGCTGGGCCACTGTGCTGGACCCCCGGGATGTCCAATCAGACACCGTTTCACACTCTCCACACCCGGTGTGACTCCGGACCGTTTCGGTGCCTTAAAGCGTCCATGTGTCAGCTGAGGCTGATGTCGAGGCTGATAGTTGACCCGCTGTTTGTCTGTGTCATGGAGAGCTGTCCACAGCTGGATGGCCTCTGTCACCTGCAGGTCAGTGAGGTAAGGAGCCTCACGAAGACCAACCAGGTAACCAGCCAGATCCTGGACCTTGTCCCACCCAGCGATGCCATCAGGCCCAATGACTGCTCCCTAGTAAATTCAGATTCATGTTAATATATGTGGAATAAAATGAGATTGAAATTAAATAAAGCCCTTAAAGTGTCTTACCTGAGTTTCGTCGGAGAGACTGCTTCCAGTGTCAGATGGCTGTGACAACACTGAAGGCGCAGGGGCAAGATGCTGTCCTTCTTCCAGTGACACGTCAGCCATTGATACGTCAGCCAGTGATGCTGGGGACTGAGGCTGAGGCACAGATGAGGGGCTGTTTGCGAGATCACCGCAAGGGTCATTCTCGTACAGCACTGGAACTGTGATGTCCTCCGTGATGTCTTCCTCAAATCCCTCATCTTGCAGGTCTTGGTCATCAATTTCCTCCACCAGCCTGTCTTCCTCCTCTGGGTTCTGGAGCACTGGAGTCAGTGTTTTGCCAGTCTGGCTGTAAAGGTACTCTATTCCGAGCAATTCACCTACAAGAATAAAATGGAAAAAAATAAAGTTTTGTTAATATTTTGTCTAGTAAATTTAAGGCTAAATAGATAACTTAGTATAATATTACAAAATAACAAATTAATGAATTTCTTGCCTGTATATGCTCCAGGAGGGCGATAGCGCTCATCCCAGGGCTTCCCAAAGACTCTCTGGCTAAGCTGGTCCACAGCCTCTCTCATGGCACTGCCATATGACCGGATGGAGGACACTCCTTTTATGGCATCTTCCATCCGGTCATCATTCCAACGCATCAAGCCTTCAAGGAGATAGGCCTGAAAATGCGCATCACTGGCACTGGTTCCTAAAAGTTACATAAATAAAAAAGGTTTTATACGTCACATATGTACAAGATATTTACTACACATGAGATGCTATGAAGTAACTGGTAACATGTAATAGAGCTATGTAATTACATTAAACAATTATTGTCGTTATAACCAGAGTTACTAGTGACTTGTCAGGCAAGACAGCTTTGTCAATGCTTTTATGACATCAGAAAAGAAATGTAATATTACTGTAAATTGTGACATTTATTAATGTGACATTACTTTAATGTAAATAGAAGCAGTTACAGTGCTTACATGTTTTACAGAAAAATGTGTAACCCATATGTATGTAATACCTGGAATAAAACGGTTCAGGTGGAGGTGGAATGACTCCAAGGAGGTAGAGCCTCGAGCACACCTGTAGCAGCACAGCTCCACACCGCCTTTCTTCAGTGTCCCCTTCTTTATGTATAGCGGAAAGTGCTCTGGGTCTTGGATACACTGTACGTGCTTCCGCTGTTCTTTCCATATCTGCTGGATCCGTTCGTGGTTCAGAAGTGGAACTCCGAGAGTGTCCTTTCCGTCCGCACTGTCAAACTGATCAATCAGTTTCCCAATCAATATGGTGGTCTCCTCCTCCCCCCTGGTCCTCCTCCGGCAGTGCAGTGCCAACTCCCTCCGGTTAATGCGAGCACGGACCGCCTTTTCTGAGATGTAGCCAGTCTTCTTTGCTGCCAGCTCACCCTCCTTTGCACGGCGAAGAGCAGCCACATCCTCTGGATCCCACTCGAATATGGACATGGACAGACGTGCCATGAAGATCCCGTAGAGCGGATGAGCCTCTGTCGTGACACCTGCAGCAAATCGCCGCATGAAATGCCAGATGTCAAGGCGCACTTCAAGCTCATCCCACTCCGAAAACATGGCCTTAACCTGAGACTGGCCGTGCTGACTGCAGCAATCTCGGTCCACGTACATCACTTTTGGGGATGCCTCTCCTGCCTCTCGGTAGCGTTTCATTAGGCCAGCTGCCATGGGGTCCAGTGCATGTCCCTCGGCGGCTGTTAGGACAGAGACAAGGACTTGGCCGTGTTCGTTACCCACATTAGTGCACCAGGCAGCTGTTCCTGAAGCAGCACCGGCAAGTTTTTTTGTGACCTATTGGGGAAAACAGAAGGGTAAAAAAAAAGAAAAAAGTATAACAAAATAAAAACTCATAACTGTTCATTATGTACACGCACATATCCATATCTGGACAATTTCTGGATATAAACAGGGCTGTGATACCTTTTTTGTGGAGTCCATCTTGAGAACACAGCCAAAGACGGATGTAATTTTGGCCTTGACCTCGTCCAGTCGCCCCAGAACATCCCTGGCGTACACAGCTAACAGCCACTTAGGTTTAGGTAGGGCAGGTAAAAGGGGAGGCTCAGCAAACACAGGAGGCTGCACAAGGGAGGACCTTGTGAATGGTTCACAGGCAGTCAGGTACTGCAGGACACGCTGTGTCCAGGCCTCACTATGCTGTTCCATCAGCTTCTTGTAGAGCTGAGTCACACTGTTGCCCAGTGTCCTCTCCCTCATCATCCTCACCACCCGATTGTCACATGAGTACCTAAGGAAACAACAGTATAATCATGCAAATGCTTTGGTTGGAAAAAATAACACAAATAAAAGCGCCTAATGGTTGTGATTATGAATTACCTGTATGTCAGCAAAGCTGGAAACTGACTGCGGTGGCCCATATCCAGCTGTCCCAAGATGTCCTCGTTCCAGGCTGGATACTTTTTTTTGCAGCGTTTGCACTCCAGATACTCAGTGGCAAGGTCATACCACCCATCGATGTCCAAGACCTTGCGCACGGTACGATAAAGTCCTGCCGCAGTAAGTCTGTGCTTACCACAGTCTGGGCGGACGCAGACAAGAGGAAACAACCACATCTTTAGCGGCATCCATAAGAAAATGGGCCGACAAAAGAAGAGGTCGGGTGAGGCGGGTGGCTGGGTGTTTATCAAAGGGGGCTGAGGAGGATACCACCAAAGCTTCATCTGGGACACTATTTCTGGCTTTCCGGTTCGCAGGTTGGCCTTAAACAGTGTGTTCCGGATCCACTCATGCTGGAAAGGTGGAAGATGATCTTTCCAGTGACCTGGAAGCTCAGCTGGTGGCTGATGATGAGGAAGATCTGGTGTCTGTGGTGTTTCCGCTGATGCACAGGCCTCTGAGTGAACAGTAACAAAAACAGTGTAAGGATGACTGTTTAATTTGATAGTAATACGCCATAAATGCAGCCCACAAACAGCCAGCGAAGCAGTAATTTTGGACAATTATTAATAATAATTATGATTACATTTAGGAATAACAGTGAAGAAAATGGTATTAGTGTTAAGAAGCAAAGAACACAGTGTACACTTTATTGATGTAAGGAATATGGGATCAATACAGCTCTTTGAGAATGAGGATTAGATGGAATGGAGACAGGAAAATGAGTCGTGAGGAATTCAGTAAAAAAAGTAATGATGCCCACAGCCCACGGAGCTAAAGAGTGAGTGAGAAGAGCAAGCTTTGTGAAAAAGTTATCCAGTGATTGTTTAGCAACGGGAAAATTAAGAAACGCAAATAAATACACTGACACCTTTGGACATCCTTAAGGTTTGGAAGAAGTGCACTCAAAGAATGCATCCCGCTTGATGATGTCACATAATTCTGTGTTGTAAAAAAAATATATTTAAAAATGTTTATTTATTTATTTTCAAAAATAATGATTCTCAGTGGGTTTCCACAAAACATTCTTATAATATTTGCATTTGTGTCATATGCCACACCTGTATTTAGCTGTGCTTCACATTGTGATGCAGCAAATACCAGCTCCTCATCATCATCTTCAGCAGTGGGAATGGAAGTGCCTGGAGCACAAATGTTAAAACTATTACTGTGATCAATACACGGAGACAATTATGTAAGATGTTGCTTACTTACCAGTTGCGAATAGCTGCTTTCGGGCCAAATGTTTGGCTGGGGGTTCTGCTGCCGGAGGAGGTAAAGTGGATTGCAGTAATGGATCTGGAAACAACAAGTGGACAAGTTTGCCATAACGATAAATTAATACATGTAGAAATGCTGTAGGGAAAATTCTATATTCACACTCCTACTCACAGGGTTTAACTGGTGACATTAGTTTTTTTGCCAGCTGTGAAGGTGACAAATGTTTGCCACGCACCAACAGCGCTTTCACAGTGGCGGTCTGCTTTACACCAGTTCGGATGGCTGTAGGTGGAGGTGCAGAGGCACTGGAGGCTGCAGGTGGACGTGCAGGCTGATGTACCCTGGTCCCCATTTCAGAAGCCTGTCTTTTCAGGACATACGCCTTGAAAATGGCCATGTTGGTGTTGGGCCTGGCATCTGCCTTAACCAGGTACCTGATGAGGGCTTCGGCCTCCTTGCTCTGGTCCTCAAAAACATCCTTCATGGACCGGCCCTGAAAGTCACCAAACTCCACCATCAAGCAGCCCTGGTCTCCAGTTGCCCGGGCTTCTGCTTGCATTCCCTGCTTCCTCTTATATTTCTCCACTTCTTCTGCCATCTCTCTAATATAAGAAGTGTACTGTAGGAACAGTTGTTTGTTTTCTGACAGGGGGGTTGTCTGCGCTTTCTCACTGGAAATGCTGAGCACCAAATATACTGCGTACCCCAGAGAGTTTTCCAGGAGCCATCTAAAACTCTGACCCTGGTACTTCCCAAACTGAAGTTTGCAGTGAGCCAGTACTAAAAACTGGTCACTGGGATCTCCACCGTTTGTGCAGACAAAATTACTTGCCTCTGCCAGCACCTCCTCCTTTGATTTGGCCCTTCCAGACACCACATTTTCAAGACCATTCGCCTCCACCGATGGCGCCATGAGGAGACGGTTTGATGTTGCCGACTGGCGGCGAAAAACGGGGTATGCGTACATTTTCTGAAATGAAAATCAGAGAGACTATTACCTCTTGCAATCTTAAAGATACTTGTATGTTAACTGTGTAATGATAATTTAACAAGCTACACACCAGGACTTAAATCATGTTTATCAGGCATTTTAGGAGACACAAGTCAGTGGGGAAATAAATTATATTTCAATTTTCCTATGAAATATTAGATATTATTATGAAAATCTTGACAATTACTACTAACACCCATTATTACACTTCTTTTTTCATTACATGTTGCCCCAAGAATAAATTAATATGCAAATTAGATACATAGATACATTGTATAAAATGGGAAAACCCGCTTATGGCCATTTTACACACATATTGCATAAAGCAAAATGATATATCAAATTATTCTGTTATATATTTTATAACATAGTTAATACCATTAATACCAAAAAAATACCATTGTTTTTGCCTATTTATGTCTTTTTAAATGAAATAATATTTAATAAATGAGTCCTAGTGTGTATAACATATATTTATGAATAAAACATTATTTAAAAAAAACATTTTTGTAAAAAAAGTTATTACTCTGAACAATGTAATTACAAAAAAAAAAACAAAAAAAAAACAACTAAATTAATAAAACTTTTTTTGGTCTCAAGAGGGATATAGCTTAATTAGCAGCCGGCTAATTAACTTAACAGTAGCATGTTTCTTTTCTGTATTTTATCATGGGAAAAGTTACAGGTTCACAGGTGCTGAAGTAACCCTGTGCTATACACGCTAGCTAGCTATATTGGCATGTTTAATTTTCCAAAAATACATACTGTATATGAATAAATAATGAACGATTATACAGTAATGAAGAATAGCCTTACCTGTTGCAAAGATGACAATAATAGCGGTCGCCGATTGGTCAAAAGTACGTCACAGAAGAGAAACACGATTGGTGAAAAGTAAGCCATGGGAGACAAACGCGATTGGTCAAAAGTAAGCAACAGGAGAGAAACGCGATTGGTCAAAAGTAAGCCACAGGAGAGAAACGTGATTGGCTCATGTGGGCTTACTTTGGGCTTACTTTGGCTCAACCGGTAGGAAGCAGGAGGCGCAAGCGAGAGGTAGCGGGATCGATGCCCGCATTCTCCATGTGGTGTAAACTCCCTCGATGAGCTTTTGAGGCTCACTGCTGCCGAAACGTTTTTTTGGGATGAGGGCCTGCACACATTCCTGGCAAAAGCAGGTCCCACCGAGATTTGAACTCGGATCGCTGGATTCAGAGTCCAGAGTGCTTACCATTACACCATGGAACCTCGGCGTGGCTCACCTTTCCCCACCGAGCAGCAGAGAGTTAAGTCATTCAGCCTAGAAGCGCGATAGCAAGGAGCAAGTGAAG
>NC_138728.1:32062982-32070482 GCF_965113295.1 Leuciscus leuciscus | reverse complement strand
TTTTTGTCCAAATGCATTTAAGGTAATCATTTATTATGACAGTAGGGGCAAAATAACCCCCTTATTACTGCATTCACACTATATTGTAATATATTCAGAGTTAAAAGGAACAGCTACTTGACACTGAATGCAACTGAACACTGATTTTTATTACATGCAATAAAACAAATAAATACAACACACCAGTCTTCATAGAGAAACAGATTTATTAACTATATACATATTAGAAAAATGTGGAAAAGTACTAAATTCACCATATGGAACAACAAAAGAACACAAACATAAAAATAAGCATTTATGAACTATATAAAATATAAGTATATAAAAATATATGTATGTGCACTGTACTTATATATAATAGTTTATTGTTGTTTAATATTTATTATATATTTCAATATGTATTATAGTGTAATTATACATACTCACATATACATATTACAAATATTTTTGTATTTTATTCAATATTGTTTTCATAATAATAATAATACAAGATTAAAAAAAAAGTGCACAGTATAATACTTTAAAATGAAATATGGCTGGAAGATTAAAAAAAAAAACCCAGAGCTGAGCCAACCAAGAGAGCAAAATGAATAAATCACACAGACACACAAGTGTTATTTTCTCATATTCTGTAACCACTGCTCCTTGGTAATTGTCTCTTTATTTGGGCAAAATATTTTGCCTTTGTACTGGCTATGGCCAGTTTCTTGTGTACGAAATTGGCCACACTTTCTGCACGTATTTGCATTTACAGTACGATTGTACGACCGTTTGGTTGGGGTGGCTGTGACATTTGCAGGTGGGTCAGAGGAAATTGCTCCAGGGTTAATGGTGGAAAATGGGCCTGGGCAGGGCAACAGTACCATCTGAGACACAACAGGGGCAGTGGGTGTGTCAGGAACCAATGATTGTGGTGCTGTCGGCCTGGGATAAATTGTCCTTAGCTGGCTGAACGTGGCTGAACGCTGAGGGTGCAAGGCTGATGGCTCAAATGAAAATGCTGTGGCAGATGTACAGGTAGCTGAGGGCTGGATCTTTCTAAACTTTGTCTTTGCCTGTCCAGCTGTGTCTTGTGGCATCTGGTAGCTATGCAACTGGTGGCTATATTGTGGAGGCACAACAGGCTGCACTTGTGCTGGAGGCAGAGCATCCAATGCCACTGGACGTGCCTCAGGAAGATCCAGCCCTTGCAACAGCACTGAGACCTCCTGACCCTTTAAACGTTCATTGTGCCATGTTGTAAGGGTCCTCTGATTTACCTCAACTAGCTGAAGGGTTGTTTCGCTCATCACCGTTCCTTTGCTCAGGATTAGCTGCCGAATTCTTCTGTAATCGTGAAGAATTAGATCCCATCTTGACAGAGATTGTGTCCTCTGTTTTTTGGGGCTTCGGTGGATGTTACACAACCTTATGAAAATCATTTCAACAAGGCGACAACAATTAGGCCACTGTGCTGGAGAGCCGCTAGAACCCAAAACACATCTCTTTGTGCTGTCGACACCAGGAGTAAAGACAGCTTTCTTTTTAGGGGACCTAAAACGTCCTGTAAGTAGCCTGTCTTGATGACGAGCAGCATACATCACCCTGTCTTTGTCAAATTGGTCCAGGTTCTGCCACAAACCCACAATGGTCGCAACTTGTTGGTTGGTAAGTGTGAGGCTCGCCTGTGTGCGCAGCTCCACCAGACACTCCGCCAACTCATCCACCCGGTCCATTCCAGGAATGCAGTGCTTGTCAACAACCTGGAAAAATATAACTGTTGGTTAGATAATTACATGCTGTTAAGTGAGTTTGTGGATTTTCTGCTTAAGGGCGAATGAATAAATGAGAAACAATTGGTCTAGAAAAGACAATTTTACCATTGCTGAGGGCAGTGGTGCAGCTGGTGGAGTCTGGACACCGGGCACTGGTGGAGCCTGGAAACAGGGCAGTGGTGCAGCTGGTGGAGCCTGGACACAGGGCACTGGTGGAGCCTGGAAACAGGGCAGTGGTGCAGCTGGTGGAGCCTGGAAACAGGGCAGTGGTGCAGCTGGTGGAGCCTGGACACCGGGCACTGGTGGAGCCTGGAAACAGGGCAGTGGTGCAGCTGGTGGAGCCTGGACACAGGGCACTGGTGGAGCCTGGAAACAGGGCAGTGGTGCAGCTGGTGGAGCCTGGAAACAGGGCAGTGGTGCAGCTGGTGGAGCCTGGAAACAGGGCAGTGGTGCAGCTGGTGGAGCCTGGACACAGGGCAGTGGTGCAGCTGATGGAGTCTGGACACCGGGCAGTGGTGCAGCTGATGGAGTCTGGACACCGGGCACTGGTGGAGCCTGGAAACAGGGCAGTGGTGCAGCAGGTGGGACTGGTGGACCTATAAGGAATGAGTCATCTAATGCCACAAGATTTGTCACTGTGGCTTCCTCTCCCAACAAATCAATGAAACCCTCATCCTCTTCCCCTTGCTCCTCCACATCTATCTCCTCCAGCAACTGAGAGGTCCTATCGGAGGTAGGGCACATGTCCTCCAAGGGCTGACTATTCTGCCTCAACAAATATTGCACTCCAATGAGCTCCCCTGAGGAAATATTTGTAACAGGAAACATTTTTAAAGGAAATTAATCAGAAAGGTTTATTAAAATGCAGTAAATCTTTTTGTTGTCAGCTTGTGCATGAACAAAAAATCTGTAATTCAGAGGGCATCATAAAAAAACAGGGTTACTCTATATTCTAGTATGAATTTTATTTTCTGCCCTGACACCTAGGACACAGAATCCAGTGTACAAAAATTCTGGTAGTATTATTTTTCTCTGATCTGTCAAAAATTACATCATTTTTGTCCAGAAACACTTGTAATTTTACCAAAAACATTGTGAACTGCATTTATCAAAATATATTTACCTGTGTATACTGCAGGTGGAGTGAAGCTAGGGACCAATTTCCTGCCATACAACTTGTTGTAGTTCTCATTGACAGAGTAAACCAGCTCCCCTGTGTAAGTACGCAGGGTTGAACTTCCACCTGCAACAGCAGCAGCAGCCCGGTCCTGATTCCAGCGTAACAAACCTTCCAGGAGGTAAATCTGGAAGTTCAGGCTGTTTGCGCTGTTCCCTAGAAAAATAAATAGAAAGCCAAACATTGTTTTAAGAAACTGCAAAAGAGAAAATATTATCTGTTAACTGCAAATATCTAAATAAACAGGAATTAGTGGCAAGATGTGGTATAATTTGTCATGACAAACCTGGAATAAATCTGTTTAGGTGGCAGTGAAATGATTCCAGGGATGTGGAGCCTCTGGCACACCTATACGTTTTTAGAACCATCCCACCCTTGTTTATGGTTCCAGTTTCCGTGTAGAGTGGCATATCTGGAGGGTCCTGGATACAGGTGACGTGCCGTCTCTGGACATGCCAGATGTGCTGCATCCTCACACTGTCAAGGAGAGGAACACCAAGGGCATCATTCCCCTTGCCACCCATGAGCTCTCTGATGAGGATATCAAGGAGGCGGATAGTGGTTTCCTCTCCTCGTGTTCTCCTCCTGCAGTGTTGGGCCAGCTCATCTTTGCTTATATGACGGTCAAGCTCTGCCGCTGTCATTGCAGGCCAGCCCTGTTGGGTGAGTTGCTCCCTCTTGGCCCTTCTCAGCAGAGTGAGATCCCCTGCGTCCCACTCAAAAATACAGGACGACAACCTACCCATAAAAGTAGGGTACAACTGGTGAGCATCAGTGGTGCACCCTACTGCCAAACGTCGCATAAAATGCCAAATGTCTAGGCGAACAATGACATCGGGCCAGCTGCTGAACCGTCTCTTCAGTTTAGTCTCTCCCACTTCCTTGCAACAGTCACAGTCCACATACAGGATAGTGGGAGGATCAACACCAGCTCTCTGGTACCTCTCCATAAGCCCTGCAGCCATGAGGTCTAACCCAGCCCCTTCATTCGCAGTCAGGACACTCATCAGCACCTGACCTACCTCATTGCCTACTGAGGTAAGCCACTGTGCTGTGCCTTTTGCAGGCCCACTCAACTTCTTGGTGATCTAAAAGAAACAATAAACATAGCAAATAATACAACATACATCCAAATCAGTAACATTGAAAAATAAAGCTATTTTGGTCTAACAATTCATTATAGAAAGGGGTAAAGTCATTAAAGCAGCTCCTCTAACCTTCTTAGTTGAATCCATTTTTAAAATTGATCCATACGTGGATGTGATGCTGGCCTTGATGTGATCGAGCCTGTTGAGGATGTCCTGACTGTATACAGTGAGGAGCCATTTGTAGCTGGGTACTGGAGCAAGTGGTGGTGGTTCCTGGAAGTGCAGTGGCTGCAGGCCAGGCTTATCTAAAAAGGCCACACACTCTGATGTGTACCGAGCCACACGTTTTAACCACTCCTCACTGTGGTTCTCCCTCAGCTGGCCGATGATCCTCACTGGGCCATTCCCCATGCCCCTCTCACGCAACAAGCGAATAACTCGAATGTCACAGGCATACCTTGGAAAAAAGTATTTATTCAAATATCTTATTATCAGGTATCTAATTATTGTAGGAAGTATTTATCAAAAAAGGTAGCATATGAGCAACATGACTGCAAAATATTTACTTGCGTGTGAGGATGATCCTGAATTCAGATCGATGGGCCAGGTCCAACTGCTGCAGCACAGCATGACTCCAGGACAGGTAGCTGGTTCTACATCTGGTACAGATCAGGGTCTCTGTCACCAGGTTGTAGTATCTGTCAATATCTAACACCTGTCGTACTCTCCTGTGCAGACCACCACCACACAGCTGATGCCTGGCACAGGCAGGATTAGTACACTGGAGCCGCACCTTCCATAGCCTATATGGCATCCAGAGCAAGAGCCGCTGTGAAAAAAATCTATCAGGTGCTGGAGCTTGGTGGTACAACAGGGCTGGTGGTGGGGGGTGATACCACAGCTGCAGGTTTTCACGCAGCTCCAGCTTACCCTTTGCACCAACCCTAAAAAGTGCTTCCGACACCCACTTCTGGTCCTGCTGTGGCATTGTCTGTGGCCACAGTAGTGGGAGATCCGCAGGGTCTTCTGGCTGAGATGAGACCTGCTGATATTATCAAAAACATTGGTTTAAATAAAAGTTAAGAGAGCATTAAATAAAAGGCATGTTTATATTTTGAATGACATCTTACTGTGCTCCTCACAACAGCAAACTCAGAATTAATCGACGGTGTTGCTGTTTCTTTGGTGTGTTGTGATCTCTGAGCTGGAGGAAGGAAGAAGGAAGAGGAGGACTTGATGACAGGCCGATGAGGTTTGGGGGATAGAGGAGGACGAGCAGGACGACGAGGATCAGAGGGTGGGCATGAAGCTGCAGCTGAACTGGAGTGCTCTAATGTCTGTGGAGTCAAACGTTATGATTAATCTATAAAGGGGATTGGATTTTTTATGAAATAAAATGATGTAGTGTCATGATAAAAGAAGTCATGATGTCTTTCATATTAACCTGAGAGGTTTTCCTCTGGATGCTTAAATTGGGTTTCACTGCTGCCACATGTGAGCCTCCAAACCTTGACTTTTCAAACTGAAAGGAAAATGTTAGGAAAAATATAGGAAAATGTTGAGATGTTTCAATGTCTGCAGTGATACCTGCAATCGTAAGGTCTGCTCACCATTGACAATGTCAGCTTAGCTTTCTTTGCAGGATGTGACACATCACTGATGGAGGGTGTGCTTTGTGCAGGGGTGCTCTGTGATGCATCCACTGTGACTGGTGGATGAACCTGTGATACATGCATTAAGATATACCACACACATAATATTATACAGTCCTCCTAATGCCTCATTTTAGATATGAAGACACATTGATATTGCAAACACATCTATCTAGTTATGCAACTTGAACTAGGCTAATTGAAGTTACCTTGTGAAATCCACAAATACACTTCTGAGCTTCCTTCAGAAGGGTGGTCTGCCCCCTCATTTGCAGAGGGCATTTTTCTATCTGTGAACATAAAGTGTAGCTATGACACTGTAGTCCATGTTATCTCAAAACAGTCATCTTAATTATATCAATATTACATTGTATTTACATTGTAAATAATTACTTATCCATACACATAAATAAAAATAGCACAATGTATTATCATAAGAGTTTATTAGTTCACCCATGAATCTAGCTACATAATTTACCTTCTGATACAACTCATGCCATCTTTTTTGTCGGGGAGAAGGTCTATTCCCCTCCCTCGATGGCCAAACTCCTGTTCGGGCAAAACTCTCCAGACGCGCAAGCCAGTCAGCATCGCTCATGCCTTTGTGTGACTTAGTTGAAGCCATGTCGTTGCCTGAAACAATACAGAGCATGTTACACTAACTGCCATTGTAGCCCGGCAACACGGCATTAACCCTCCTGTTGTGTTCATTTCATGTTAGCTAGTTTTGTGTTCCTGGTCCAAAATGACCACCACATTATAGCAGTTTATAAATCCAAAATAATACATACTGTATATCATCACCTAATGTTGTGATAGATCTTTTTATCAACTTAAGTTTTTGTAAACATTAGCCTACAAGTTTTTAACTTCTATTTGCTATTTATGGCCTGTATGCCTCATTGACCTGGGCTCATATAACTTGTTTTGGAGTAAAAAGTATAATGTATGGATATAACAAATACTCAGATTAAACATTGTGTTATTTCAACTGTGTACATCTGATAAATGGGCATGTGCCTGAATTTATTTTTATACATGTATTATATTCTCAGTCATTCAAATGACCACAGGTTAAACAAAACACCCAAAAGTTAAACATTATTCAAATTTATTTTGTGTGTTCAGATAATCAATTAAGTACAATGAGATTTATTGTACATTGATTTATCCATGTCCCAAGAAGTAACATACACTATCAGATATGCACTATCAGATATGCTATCTTACTATACTACAACGTTAATCCTGTCAATAAATAAATAAATTAACGTTACTGACAAAAATAAGTTAGGTATAAGTTAGGTAACGTTCAAAAAATAAGGTTTGCTTGCTAAAACTATTAACATTACAAATAGAGCTGCGGCAATTAACTTATACCCTATTATTTACACAATGACAGTTAACGTTAATTTACCTGATCATTTGAGGTAATCGTAAGGTAAGAAAACGTAAGCCATTTCATTAACAATAAATACAATAACTGTAAATAACATACCTGAGCAGCTTGCGGAATACAAATAACAGCGGAGATTGTGCTACGTGCGGTGATTGGTCTATGAAAAAATGGACCTTGCCATTTCATTGGACTGGCAAAAATAGAGAGAATATGAGCGGAGATTGGATGAAATTTGCTCAAAGATGGACTATGTGCGGTGATTGGTCTATGAAAAATGGACCTTGCCATTTCATTGGACGGGCAAAAATGGAGCTCGTAACGTAATTGGTTTTTAAAAGAAGGAACTCGTCATTGTATTGGATAGATTTTACAGACTTTTGGTTGTCAGGTACCGCCATTTCGGCCAGGTCCAGTGGTGGTTTAGCCAGCG
>NC_138728.1:32050482-32057982 GCF_965113295.1 Leuciscus leuciscus | reverse complement strand
CAGCCAAGCAAAATGTGGCATTACCATATCGGCTATGGCCAAACTCTTTGGTTTTGGGCTGCCCACATTTGCTGCACATGTTAAAGGTAACACCTCGCACATACTTCCTCTTATGGACTCCGCTTTCCGTCTCCTGGGCCCTCCGGCGCCGGTTCCTCTGGGTGTAACGGGACACAGGTGCAGCAGACACAGGAGCAGGAGCAGGCGGAGCTGGGCCTGCACCGGATGTTGACGCACCAGAAGGGGGAATCACCATTGACACGGTCATGTCAGGGTTAAGGACTAGTGACAATGACCCAGGTGCTGAAATGGGCTGCACAAGTCCTGATGCTGTGGGGGCAGGTGCAATGGGGCACACCATGGTGGTGGCAGCAGCGGGCCGTCGACCTGGTCGCAGAAGAGGAGCCTGTCCTTCTCGATTTGGCGGGAAGATAAAAGTATGTTTTGGGCCTGAGGTCGATGCCGCTTCATCCAATTTTTCCCTCGGTGGAGGAAGCTGCGTATCAGCCACAGCAATTGGGTCAGGTGGAGTCAGTCCCTGAGCGAGGACACTCATTTCCTGTTTCTTCTGCTGCCGTTGAAACCTGAAAATAAATTACATGTATTATATATATATATATATATATGTTTATAGAAGTATTCAGTTAATTTGAAGCAAATAATGTGCCTTGCTTACCACTGAATGAGTGTCTTCTGGTTTATCTCAAACAGCTGGATCATTGTTTCATCCATTAGCCTGCGATTGTTAAGCACCAGCTCTCGGATGTGGTGGTAATCCGAGAGGATTTTAGACCACCTGGGGGTGCAAACTCCAGCCTTCTTGGTCGGCGACTTGTGTAAAGCACACAGCTTTGTACAAATGGCCTCAACCAAGCGGCTGGTGCTGGGCCACTGTGCTGGACCCCCGGGATGTCCAATCAGACACCGTTTCACACTCTCCACACCCGGTGTGACTCCGGACCGTTTCGGTGCCTTAAAGCGTCCATGTGTCAGCTGAGGCTGATGTCGAGGCTGATAGTTGACCCGCTGTTTGTCTGTGTCATGGAGAGCTGTCCACAGCTGGATGGCCTCTGTCACCTGCAGGTCAGTGAGGTAAGGAGCCTCACGAAGACCAACCAGGTAACCAGCCAGATCCTGGACCTTGTCCCACCCAGCGATGCCATCAGGCCCAATGACTGCTCCCTAGTAAATTCAGATTCATGTTAATATATGTGGAATAAAATGAGATTGAAATTAAATAAAGCCCTTAAAGTGTCTTACCTGAGTTTCGGAGAGACTGCTTCCAGTGTCAGATGGCTGTGACAACACTGAAGGCGCAGGGGCAAGATGCTGTCCTTCTTCCAGTGACACGTCAGCCATTGATACGTCAGCCAGTGATGCTGGGGACTGAGGCTGAGGCACAGATGAGGGGCTGTTTGCGAGATCACCGCAAGGGTCATTCTCGTACAGCACTGGAACTGTGATGTCCTCCGTGATGTCTTCCTCAAATCCCTCATCTTGCAGGTCTTGGTCATCAATTTCCTCCACCAGCCTGTCTTCCTCCTCTGGGTTCTGGAGCACTGGAGTCAGTGTTTTGCCAGTCTGGCTGTAAAGGTACTCTATTCCGAGCAATTCACCTACAAGAATAAAATGGAAAAAAAGAAAGTTTTGTTAATATTTTGTCTAGTAAATTTAAGGCTAAATAGATAACTTAGTATAATATTACAAAATAACAAATTAATGAATTTCTTGCCTGTATATGCTCCAGGAGGGCGATAGCGCTCATCCCAGGGCTTCCCAAAGACTCTCTGGCTAAGCTGGTCCACAGCCTCTCTCATGGCACTGCCATATGACCGGATGGAGGACACTCCTTTTATGGCATCTTCCATCCGGTCATCATTCCAACGCATCAAGCCTTCAAGGAGATAGGCCTGAAAATGCGCATCACTGGCACTGGTTCCTAAAAGTTACATAAATAAAAAAGGTTTTATACGTCACATATGTACAAGATATTTACTACACATGAGATGCTATGAAGTAACTGGTAACATGTAATAGAGCTATGTAATTACATTAAACAATTATTGTCGTTATAACCAGAGTTACTAGTGACTTGTCAGGCAAGACAGCTTTGTCAATGCTTTTATGACATCAGAAAAGAAATGTAATATTACTGTAAATTGTGACATTTATTAATGTGACATTACTTTAATGTAAATAGAAGCAGTTACAGTGCTTACATGTTTTACAGAAAAATGTGTAACCCATATGTATGTAATACCTGGAATAAAACGGTTCAGGTGGAGGTGGAATGACTCCAAGGAGGTAGAGCCTCGAGCACACCTGTAGCAGCACAGCTCCACACCGCCTTTCTTCAGTGTCCCCTTCTTTATGTATAGCGGAAAGTGCTCTGGGTCTTGGATACACTGTACGTGCTTCCGCTGTTCTTTCCATATCTGCTGGATCCGTTCGTGGTTCAGAAGTGGAACTCCGAGAGTGTCCTTTCCGTCCGCACTGTCAAACTGATCAATCAGTTTCCCAATCAATATGGTGGTCTCCTCCTCCCCCCTGGTCCTCCTCCGGCAGTGCAGTGCCAACTCCCTCCGGTTAATGCGAGCACGGACCGCCTTTTCTGAGATGTAGCCAGTCTTCTTTGCTGCCAGCTCACCCTCCTTTGCACGGCGAAGAGCAGCCACATCCTCTGGATCCCACTCGAATATGGACATGGACAGACGTGCCATGAAGATCCCGTAGAGCGGATGAGCCTCTGTCGTGACACCTGCAGCAAATCGCCGCATGAAATGCCAGATGTCAAGGCGCACTTCAAGCTCATCCCACTCCGAAAACATGGCCTTAACCTGAGACTGGCCGTGCTGACTGCAGCAATCTCGGTCCACGTACATCACTTTTGGGGATGCCTCTCCTGCCTCTCGGTAGCGTTTCATTAGGCCAGCTGCCATGGGGTCCAGTGCATGTCCCTCGGCGGCTGTTAGGACAGAGACAAGGACTTGGCCGTGTTCGTTACCCACATTAGTGCACCAGGCAGCTGTTCCTGAAGCAGCACCGGCAAGTTTTTTTGTGACCTATTGGGGAAAACAGAAGGGTAAAAAAAAAGAAAAAAGTATAACAAAATAAAAACTCATAACTGTTCATTATGTACACGCACATATCCATATCTGGACAATTTCTGGATATAAACAGGGCTGTGATACCTTTTTTGTGGAGTCCATCTTGAGAACACAGCCAAAGACGGATGTAATTTTGGCCTTGACCTCGTCCAGTCGCCCCAGAACATCCCTGGCGTACACAGCTAACAGCCACTTAGGTTTAGGTAGGGCAGGTAAAAGGGGAGGCTCAGCAAACACAGGAGGCTGCACAAGGGAGGACCTTGTGAATGGTTCACAGGCAGTCAGGTACTGCAGGACACGCTGTGTCCAGGCCTCACTGTGCTGTTCCATCAGCTTCTTGTAGAGCTGAGTCACACTGTTGCCCAGTGTCCTCTCCCTCATCATCCTCACCACCCGGTTGTCACATGAGTACCTAAGGAAACAACAGTATAATCATGCAAATGCTTTGGTTGGAAAAAATAACACAAATAAAAGCGCCTAATGGTTGTGATTATGAATTACCTGTATGTCAGCAAAGCTGGAAACTGACTGCGGTGGCCCATATCCAGCTGTCCCAAGATGTCCTCGTTCCAGGCTGGATACTTTTTTTTGCAGCGTTTGCACTCCAGATACTCAGTGGCAAGGTCATACCACCCATCGATGTCCAAGACCTTGCGCACGGTACGATAAAGTCCTGCCGCAGTAAGTCTGTGCTTACCACAGTCTGGGCGGACGCAGACAAGAGGAAACAACCACATCTTTAGCGGCATCCATAAGAAAATGGGCCGACAAAAGAAGAGGTCGGGTGAGGCGGGTGGCTGGGTGTTTATCAAAGGGGGCTGAGGAGGATACCACCAAAGCTTCATCTGGGACACTATTTCTGGCTTTCCGGTTCGCAGGTTGGCCTTAAACAGTGTGTTCCGGATCCACTCATGCTGGAAAGGTGGAAGATGATCTTTCCAGTGACCTGGAAGCTCAGCTGGTGGCTGATGATGAGGAAGATCTGGTGTCTGTGGTGTTTCCGCTGATGCACAGGCCTCTGAGTGAACAGTAACAAAAACAGTGTAAGGATGACTGTTTAATTTGATAGTAATACGCCATAAATGCAGCCCACAAACAGCCAGCGAAGCAGTAATTTTGGACAATTATTAATAATAATTATGATTACATTTAGGAATAACAGTGAAGAAAATGGTATTAGTGTTAAGAAGCAAAGAACACAGTGTACACTTTATTGATGTAAGGAATATGGGATCAATACAGCTCTTTGAGAATGAGGATTAGATGGAATGGAGACAGGAAAATGAGTCGTGAGGAATTCAGTAAAAAAAGTAATGATGCCCACAGCCCACGGAGCTAAAGAGTGAGTGAGAAGAGCAAGCTTTGTGAAAAAGTTATCCAGTGATTGTTTAGCAACGGGAAAATTAAGAAACGCAAATAAATACACTGACACCTTTGGACATCCTTAAGGTTTGGAAGAAGTGCACTCAAAGAATGCATCCCGCTTGATGATGTCACATAATTCTGTGTTGTAAAAAAAATATATTTAAAAATGTTTATTTATTTATTTTCAAAAATAATGATTCTCAGTGGGTTTCCACAAAACATTCTTATAATATTTGCATTTGTGTCATATGCCACACCTGTATTTAGCTGTGCTTCACATTGTGATGCAGCAAATACCAGCTCCTCATCATCATCTTCAGCAGTGGGAATGGAAGTGCCTGGAGCACAAATGTTAAAACTATTACTGTGATCAATACACGGAGACAATTATGTAAGATGTTGCTTACTTACCAGTTGCGAATAGCTGCTTTCGGGCCAAATGTTTGGCTGGGGGTTCTGCTGCCGGAGGAGGTAAAGTGGATTGCAGTAATGGATCTGGAAACAACAAGTGGACAAGTTTGCCATAACGATAAATTAATACATGTAGAAATGCTGTAGGGAAAATTCTATATTCACACTCCTACTCACAGGGTTTAACTGGTGACATTAGTTTTTTTGCCAGCTGTGAAGGTGACAAATGTTTGCCACGCACCAACAGCGCTTTCACAGTGGCGGTCTGCTTTACACCAGTTCGGATGGCTGTAGGTGGAGGTGCAGAGGCACTGGAGGCTGCAGGTGGACGTGCAGGCTGATGTACCCTGGTCCCCATTTCAGAAGCCTGTCTTTTCAGGACATACGCCTTGAAAATGGCCATGTTGGTGTTGGGCCTGGCATCTGCCTTAACCAGGTACCTGATGAGGGCTTCGGCCTCCTTGCTCTGGTCCTCAAAAACATCCTTCATGGACCGGCCCTGAAAGTCACCAAACTCCACCATCAAGCAGCCCTGGTCTCCAGTTGCCCGGGCTTCTGCTTGCATTCCCTGCTTCCTCTTATATTTCTCCACTTCTTCTGCCATCTCTCTAATATAAGAAGTGTACTGTAGGAACAGTTGTTTGTTTTCTGACAGGGGGGTTGTCTGCGCTTTCTCACTGGAAATGCTGAGCACCAAATATACTGCGTACCCCAGAGAGTTTTCCAGGAGCCATCTAAAACTCTGACCCTGGTACTTCCCAAACTGAAGTTTGCAGTGAGCCAGTACTAAAAACTGGTCACTGGGATCTCCACCGTTTGTGCAGACAAAATTACTTGCCTCTGCCAGCACCTCCTCCTTTGATTTGGCCCTTCCAGACACCACATTTTCAAGACCATTCGCCTCCACCGATGGCGCCATGAGGAGACGGTTTGATGTTGCCGACTGGCGGCGAAAAACGGGGTATGCGTACATTTTCTGAAATGAAAATCAGAGAGACTATTACCTCTTGCAATCTTAAAGATACTTGTATGTTAACTGTGTAATGATAATTTAACAAGCTACACACCAGGACTTAAATCATGTTTATCAGGCATTTTAGGAGACACAAGTCAGTGGGGAAATAAATTATATTTCAATTTTCCTATGAAATATTAGATATTATTATGAAAATCTTGACAATTACTACTAACACCCATTATTACACTTCTTTTTTCATTACATGTTGCCCCAAGAATAAATTAATATGCAAATTAGATACATAGATACATTGTATAAAATGGGAAAACCCGCTTATGGCCATTTTACACACATATTGCATAAAGCAAAATGATATATCAAATTATTCTGTTATATATTTTATAACATAGTTAATACCATTAATACCAAAAAAATACCATTGTTTTTGCCTATTTATGTCTTTTTAAATGAAATAATATTTAATAAATGAGTCCTAGTGTGTATAACATATATTTATGAATAAAACATTATTTAAAAAAAACATTTTTGTAAAAAAAGTTATTACTCTGAACAATGTAATTACAAAAAAAAACAAAACAAAAAAACAACTAAATTAATAAAACTTTTTTTGGTCTCAAGAGGGATATAGCTTAATTAGCAGCCGGCTAATTAACTTAACAGTAGCATGTTTCTTTTCTGTATTTTATCATGGGAAAAGTTACAGGTTCACAGGTGCTGAAGTAACCCTGTGCTATACACGCTAGCTAGCTATATTGGCATGTTTAATTTTCCAAAAATACATACTGTATATGAATAAATAATGAACGATTATACAGTAATGAAGAATAGCCTTACCTGTTGCAAAGATGACAATAATAGCGGTCGCCGATTGGTCAAAAGTACGTCACAGAAGAGAAACACGATTGGTGAAAAGTAAGCCATGGGAGACAAACGCGATTGGTCAAAAGTAAGCAACAGGAGAGAAACGCGATTGGTCAAAAGTAAGCCACAGGAGAGAAACGTGATTGGCTCATGTGGGCTTACTTTGGGCTTACTTTGGCTCAACCGGTAGGAAGCAGGAGGCGCAAGCGAGAGGTAGCGGGATCGATGCCCGCATTCTCCATGTGGTGTAAACTCCCTCGATGAGCTTTTGAGGCTCACTGCTGCCGAAACTTTTTTTTGGGACGAGGGCCTGCGCACATTCCATGCAAAAGCAGGTCTCACCGAGATTTGAACTCGGATCGCTGGATTCAGAGTCCAGAGTGCTAACCATTACACCATGGAACCTCGGCGTGGCTCACCTTTCCCCACCGAGCAGCAGAGAGTTAAGTCATTCAGCCTAGAAGCGCGATAGCAAGGAGCAAGTGAAGCCGTTGCTTTTTAAGCCCATGTTTCCCCGATTCCGACTCGGTTTGAGAGTGCCAATTTCACCGCCACATCAGCATGTTGCGCATCACCTCTGTTTATTCCCTCCCTTCCGCAAAAAAAAGGTTCCACCGAGATTTGAACTCGGATCGCTGGATTCAAAGCCCAGAGTGCCAACCATTACACCATGGAACCAACACCCCCTGAAAGGCAGAAAGCGATGAGCCTATGTGGAATCAGGTAGAAAGGAGGTGGAGTTTGGTCACTGGACCCCCTCGACCAAAAGGCACGGAG
>NC_138728.1:32025482-32035482 GCF_965113295.1 Leuciscus leuciscus | reverse complement strand
CATTTGCGCTTGCGTGGCTTAAAGCGCAATATTTGAATTAAATCTACAACCAAATGGTTGCCAGTGCAGACGGAAGATCTAAAGGTCCCTGGTTCAATCCCGGGTTTAATTAACCCTCTGGGGACCAAGCTGTTTTTGGGGCCCTTGAGATGTTCTGACATGCTCTGACATTTGTGCTTTTTTCAGTTATTTATAAACATGTTAATGGCAAAGGTGTAAATTCACTCTATATAGCACAAACAGGCCTACCATAATATGCGAGCAACATGTATGTAGATGTTTGTATTTTTAAGAGAATAATGTTTATGCGTGGTTATTTAAAAAAATAAAAATGAAAGTTGCTGAAATAAGACCACAAAACTCATACAAAATATGTGCCCACAAGACTTTTGACTAATGGATGTTGTCCCTTTCAGTTCTAGCTTCAAAATTATGTGAAAATAGTCTTGCTTTATCGTTCACAAAAAAAAATACATTTATTTAAATGGTGTAAAACAGGTTTTGCTTGGAAAGCCAATATGCGAGGGGGAGGAGTAGTTTACACCTTAGTCCCACCCACTCTGCATAATGACTCTGCATAATTAGCCATTCATTCAGGTGTGACACTGACTGAGCCACAATGCAAAGACAAAATATATATTTTGAAGAAGACTTATATTGACCATTTAAGATTTTGCTTACATCTATCTTGTAAATATGTTTTGCTATTTTATTAAAAAGGTTACAATTACAACAATAATTACAATTTCAGCAATATTTCTGCAAAAAAGTACTCTTTCTTTGTAAAAAAAAAAAAAAAAAAGATTATAGGCCTACATTTTATCATATGTATTCATTAGTTTGAATATAGCCAACATTGGAACATCTTAGTCTATGACTTTATTTTTGACAAAATAGTATTTTATATATATTCAGAAAAGCTTATTTGATGTGACAGTATATTCTACAGTAAAAACTGTACCCAAATCTAGTCAACAAAATGTTGTCTTTCATACTTCGCCTGACTGTAACGCAGTAACTGTAACTGTAAAAGCAGTTTATTCTTTCACACACAGACGCGCGATTCATATTTAGGCTAAACACTCTTTACAAATAGACGCGCGATTCATATTATAGAAACGCGATTCATCTTTTTGTTTACATAAGCCTACAACGTTATTCCATAACGTTATTCCACATTAACACTTGAGAAAGGATAACTTAGCCTACCTCACTCCTCAGCGGGATCTGCTCCTCATATCAGCACGGAAAATTTTCTCCATAAGGTAGGCTATATTATGCCTCTTTGTTTACAGCTGATGTGGGGGCGTTTCACAGACTGAAATGGTTCTCAGAATTTGCGTTTGAATAGCACGCGCTCTCCGGGGAGTGGTCACATTACTTTTGAATGGCTCCTAATGAGCTCGACTGGAGTCGCTCTCTTTTTATACAGATTACAGAAGCTGATAATATTTGTTTTTTATATAAATTACTTCATTTAAAAGCTGCGATCTCAAGCTTTATGCCCGTGGGTCTGTTTGCCTGTTTGACTGAATTTTCGCGGAGTTATAGATAATTTTCGAACGCGTTTCAAATGGGAGTTTACTGACAGAGAGAAGGCAGAAATAGCATCATGTTAGTTTTTCTTTATTTGTCAAAAAGCAAAACACTTTATTTGTATTGTGAGTATACAGAAAAAAAATAGAAACTGAACAGGATCGATTGATGTATTACACGAAAATGAAAGATCAAAATTAACAGAGCATTTTGTGTTTATTTTTCATTGCTAAAAAAAAAAACGAGCAAAACGCGTGGGCGCGTTTTTGGTCCCCAGAGGGTTAAAGGGATCGCTCCTCGACTTTGTCTTTGAGAGCGATGGACACCTGCTTTCGTTTGGCAAGGGGAATTAGCTCAAATGGTAGAGCGCTCGCTTAGCATAGGAAGGGGCCCAATCTTTGCGCCCCGCACGCAAGCCAAAAAGACGCAGAAAACGGGAATGTGCCCACAAATTTCCCCCGCAACATTATTAGGGCTTTATTCCAGTGCGTTATGAAGTAGTTTTAGTTACATGTGAAACAAGTCACCCTCCGCGGGCTGGATTCGAACCTCTGTTCTGCGTGCGATCAACTGCGCCTGCGTCTTCATTTAATTATCTATGACATCATTATATTGGTTGATATTTTTTGTGTATTATAGTTTAAAACATTTTTTTTGCATATTACATGTTTATGGTTTAATCAAATGAATAAAAACATTTCTTTAAATGTGTTTTTGTGAGGGATATTTGATTGACCTGATTTATCAATTTGTTTTAAGACACTTCAAATGTTTTATTAAATGTTTTTTTTTAATATATTTTTTTTATATTGCATATTACATGTTGTTTATGGTTTAATAAAATTAATAAAATTGTTTCTTCAAATAGCCTATGTGTTTTTTGTGAGGGATATGATTTGATTGATATGATTTAACAGATTTATTTTAAGGCACTTCAAATGTTTTATTAAAATGAATACACACAAATATTTAAATGACACTTCAAATGTAAAATGTTTTATTAAAATGAATACACACAAATATTGAAATGAGTACACAGACACAAACACACACGTATATAAATATATATGTACATACACACTGGGTGGACACATGTACAGTAATATATACAAAATATACAAATTGTTTATTGAGGAGGCGGAGTTTGGCATGTATTTTGCTGGCGCTGTTCTGCCAACCAGTCATCTAAAGATTTTCCATTTGAGGCAGCCAAGCAAAATGTGGCATTACCATATCGGCTATGGCCAAACTCTTTGGTTTTGGGCTGCCCACATTTGCTGCACATGTTAAAGGTAACCCCTCGCACATACTTCCTCTTATGGACTCCGCTTTCCGTCTCCTGGGCCCTCCGGCGCCGGTTCCTCTGGGTGTAACGGGACACAGGTGCAGCAGACACAGGAGCAGGCGGAGCTGGGCCTGCACCGGATGTTGACGCACCAGAAGGGGGAATCACCATTGACACGGTCATGTCAGGGTTAAGGACTAGTGACAATGACCCAGGTGCTGAAATGGGCTGCACAAGTCCTGATGCTGTGGGGGCAGGTGCAATGGGGCACACCATGGTGGTGGCAGCAGCGGGCCGTCGACCTGGTCGCAGAAGAGGAGCCTGTCCTTCTCGATTTGGCGGGAAGATAAAAGTATGTTTTGGGCCTGAGGTCGATGCCGCTTCATCCAATTTTTCCCTCGGTGGAGGAAGCTGCGTATCAGCCACAGCAATTGGGTCAGGTGGAGTCAGTCCCTGAGCGAGGACACTCATTTCCTGTTTCTTCTGCTGCCGTTGAAACCTGAAAATAAATTACATGTATTATATATATATATATATATATGTTTATAGAAGTATTCAGTTAATTTGAAGCAAATAATGTGCCTTGCTTACCACTGAATGAGTGTCTTCTGGTTTATCTCAAACAGCTGGATCATTGTTTCATCCATTAGCCTGCGATTGTTAAGCACCAGCTCTCGGATGTGGTGGTAATCCGAGAGGATTTTAGACCACCTGGGGGTGCAAACTCCAGCCTTCTTGGTCGGCGACTTGTGTAAAGCACACAGCTTTGTACAAATGGCCTCAACCAAGCGGCTGGTGCTGGGCCACTGTGCTGGACCCCCGGGATGTCCAATCAGACACCGTTTCACACTCTCCACACCCGGTGTGACTCCGGACCGTTTCGGTGCCTTAAAGCGTCCATGTGTCAGCTGAGGCTGATGTCGAGGCTGATAGTTGACCCGCTGTTTGTCTGTGTCATGGAGAGCTGTCCACAGCTGGATGGCCTCTGTCACCTGCAGGTCAGTGAGGTAAGGAGCCTCACGAAGACCAACCAGGTAACCAGCCAGATCCTGGACCTTGTCCCACCCAGCGATGCCATCAGGCCCAATGACTGCTCCCTAGTAAATTCAGATTCATGTTAATATATGTGGAATAAAATGAGATTGAAATTAAATAAAGCCCTTAAAGTGTCTTACCTGAGTTTCGTCGGAGAGACTGCTTCCAGTGTCAGATGGCTGTGACAACACTGAAGGCGCAGGGGCAAGATGCTGTCCTTCTTCCAGTGACACGTCAGCCATTGATACGTCAGCCAGTGATGCTGGGGACTGAGGCTGAGGCACAGATGAGGGGCTGTTTGCGAGATCACCGCAAGGGTCATTCTCGTACAGCACTGGAACTGTGATGTCCTCCGTGATGTCTTCCTCAAATCCCTCATCTTGCAGGTCTTGGTCATCAATTTCCTCCACCAGCCTGTCTTCCTCCTCTGGGTTCTGGAGCACTGGAGTCAGTGTTTTGCCAGTCTGGCTGTAAAGGTACTCTATTCCGAGCAATTCACCTACAAGAATAAAATGGAAAAAAATTAAGTTTTGTTAATATTTTGTCTAGTAAATTTAAGGCTAAATAGATAACTTAGTATAATATTACAAAATAACAAATTAATGAATTTCTTGCCTGTATATGCTCCAGGAGGGCGATAGCGCTCATCCCAGGGCTTCCCAAAGACTCTCTGGCTAAGCTGGTCCACAGCCTCTCTCATGGCACTGCCATATGACCGGATGGAGGACACTCCTTTTATGGCATCTTCCATCCGGTCATCATTCCAACGCATCAAGCCTTCAAGGAGATAGGCCTGAAAATGCGCATCACTGGCACTGGTTCCTAAAAGTTACATAAATAAAAAAGGTTTTATACGTCACATATGTACAAGATATTTACTACACATGAGATGCTATGAAGTAACTGGTAACATGTAATAGAGCTATGTAATTACATTAAACAATTATTGTCGTTATAACCAGAGTTACTAGTGACTTGTCAGGCAAGACAGCTTTGTCAATGCTTTTATGACATCAGAAAAGAAATGTAATATTACTGTAAATTGTGACATTTATTAATGTGACATTACTTTAATGTAAATAGAAGCAGTTACAGTGCTTACATGTTTTACAGAAAAATGTGTAACCCATATGTATGTAATACCTGGAATAAAACGGTTCAGGTGGAGGTGGAATGACTCCAAGGAGGTAGAGCCTCGAGCACACCTGTAGCAGCACAGCTCCACACCGCCTTTCTTCAGTGTCCCCTTCTTTATGTATAGCGGAAAGTGCTCTGGGTCTTGGATACACTGTACGTGCTTCCGCTGTTCTTTCCATATCTGCTGGATCCGTTCGTGGTTCAGAAGTGGAACTCCGAGAGTGTCCTTTCCGTCCGCACTGTCAAACTGATCAATCAGTTTCCCAATCAATATGGTGGTCTCCTCCTCCCCCCTGGTCCTCCTCCGGCAGTGCAGTGCCAACTCCCTCCGGTTAATGCGAGCACGGACCGCCTTTTCTGAGATGTAGCCAGTCTTCTTTGCTGCCAGCTCACCCTCCTTTGCACGGCGAAGAGCAGCCACATCCTCTGGATCCCACTCGAATATGGACATGGACAGACGTGCCATGAAGATCCCGTAGAGCGGATGAGCCTCTGTCGTGACACCTGCAGCAAATCGCCGCATGAAATGCCAGATGTCAAGGCGCACTTCAAGCTCATCCCACTCCGAAAACATGGCCTTAACCTGAGACTGGCCGTGCTGACTGCAGCAATCTCGGTCCACGTACATCACTTTTGGGGATGCCTCTCCTGCCTCTCGGTAGCGTTTCATTAGGCCAGCTGCCATGGGGTCCAGTGCATGTCCCTCGGCGGCTGTTAGGACAGAGACAAGGACTTGGCCGTGTTCGTTACCCACATTAGTGCACCAGGCAGCTGTTCCTGAAGCAGCACCGGCAAGTTTTTTTGTGACCTATTGGGGAAAACAGAAGGGTAAAAAAAAAGAAAAAAGTATAACAAAATAAAAACTCATAACTGTTCATTATGTACACGCACATATCCATATCTGGACAATTTCTGGATATAAACAGGGCTGTGATACCTTTTTTGTGGAGTCCATCTTGAGAACACAGCCAAAGACGGATGTAATTTTGGCCTTGACCTCGTCCAGTCGCCCCAGAACATCCCTGGCGTACACAGCTAACAGCCACTTAGGTTTAGGTAGGGCAGGTAAAAGGGGAGGCTCAGCAAACACAGGAGGCTGCACAAGGGAGGACCTTGTGAATGGTTCACAGGCAGTCAGGTACTGCAGGACACGCTGTGTCCAGGCCTCACTGTGCTGTTCCATCAGCTTCTTGTAGAGCTGAGTCACACTGTTGCCCAGTGTCCTCTCCCTCATCATCCTCACCACCCGGTTGTCACATGAGTACCTAAGGAAACAACAGTATAATCATGCAAATGCTTTGGTTGGAAAAAATAACACAAATAAAAGCGCCTAATGGTTGTGATTATGAATTACCTGTATGTCAGCAAAGCTGGAAACTGACTGCGGTGGCCCATATCCAGCTGTCCCAAGATGTCCTCGTTCCAGGCTGGATACTTTTTTTTGCAGCGTTTGCACTCCAGATACTCAGTGGCAAGGTCATACCACCCATCGATGTCCAAGACCTTGCGCACGGTACGATAAAGTCCTGCCGCAGTAAGTCTGTGCTTACCACAGTCTGGGCGGACGCAGACAAGAGGAAACAACCACATCTTTAGCGGCATCCATAAGAAAATGGGCCGACAAAAGAAGAGGTCGGGTGAGGCGGGTGGCTGGGTGTTTATCAAAGGGGGCTGAGGAGGATACCACCAAAGCTTCATCTGGGACACTATTTCTGGCTTTCCGGTTCGCAGGTTGGCCTTAAACAGTGTGTTCCGGATCCACTCATGCTGGAAAGGTGGAAGATGATCTTTCCAGTGACCTGGAAGCTCAGCTGGTGGCTGATGATGAGGAAGATCTGGTGTCTGTGGTGTTTCCGCTGATGCACAGGCCTCTGAGTGAACAGTAACAAAAACAGTGTAAGGATGACTGTTTAATTTGATAGTAATACGCCATAAATGCAGCCCACAAACAGCCAGCGAAGCAGTAATTTTGGACAATTATTAATAATAATTATGATTACATTTAGGAATAACAGTGAAGAAAATGGTATTAGTGTTAAGAAGCAAAGAACACAGTGTACACTTTATTGATGTAAGGAATATGGGATCAATACAGCTCTTTGAGAATGAGGATTAGATGGAATGGAGACAGGAAAATGAGTCGTGAGGAATTCAGTAAAAAAAGTAATGATGCCCACAGCCCACGGAGCTAAAGAGTGAGTGAGAAGAGCAAGCTTTGTGAAAAAGTTATCCAGTGATTGTTTAGCAACGGGAAAATTAAGAAACGCAAATAAATACACTGACACCTTTGGACATCCTTAAGGTTTGGAAGAAGTGCACTCAAAGAATGCATCCCGCTTGATGATGTCACATAATTCTGTGTTGTAAAAAAAATATATTTAAAAATGTTTATTTATTTATTTTCAAAAATAATGATTCTCAGTGGGTTTCCACAAAACATTCTTATAATATTTGCATTTGTGTCATATGCCACACCTGTATTTAGCTGTGCTTCACATTGTGATGCAGCAAATACCAGCTCCTCATCATCATCTTCAGCAGTGGGAATGGAAGTGCCTGGAGCACAAATGTTAAAACTATTACTGTGATCAATACACGGAGACAATTATGTAAGATGTTGCTTACTTACCAGTTGCGAATAGCTGCTTTCGGGCCAAATGTTTGGCTGGGGGTTCTGCTGCCGGAGGAGGTAAAGTGGATTGCAGTAATGGATCTGGAAACAACAAGTGGACAAGTTTGCCATAACGATAAATTAATACATGTAGAAATGCTGTAGGGAAAATTCTATATTCACACTCCTACTCACAGGGTTTAACTGGTGACATTAGTTTTTTTGCCAGCTGTGAAGGTGACAAATGTTTGCCACGCACCAACAGCGCTTTCACAGTGGCGGTCTGCTTTACACCAGTTCGGATGGCTGTAGGTGGAGGTGCAGAGGCACTGGAGGCTGCAGGTGGACGTGCAGGCTGATGTACCCTGGTCCCCATTTCAGAAGCCTGTCTTTTCAGGACATACGCCTTGAAAATGGCCATGTTGGTGTTGGGCCTGGCATCTGCCTTAACCAGGTACCTGATGAGGGCTTCGGCCTCCTTGCTCTGGTCCTCAAAAACATCCTTCATGGACCGGCCCTGAAAGTCACCAAACTCCACCATCAAGCAGCCCTGGTCTCCAGTTGCCCGGGCTTCTGCTTGCATTCCCTGCTTCCTCTTATATTTCTCCACTTCTTCTGCCATCTCTCTAATATAAGAAGTGTACTGTAGGAACAGTTGTTTGTTTTCTGACAGGGGGGTTGTCTGCGCTTTCTCACTGGAAATGCTGAGCACCAAATATACTGCGTACCCCAGAGAGTTTTCCAGGAGCCATCTAAAACTCTGACCCTGGTACTTCCCAAACTGAAGTTTGCAGTGAGCCAGTACTAAAAACTGGTCACTGGGATCTCCACCGTTTGTGAAGACAAAATTACTTGCCTCTGCCAGCACCTCCTCCTTTGATTTGGCCCTTCCAGACACCACATTTTCAAGACCATTCGCCTCCACCGATGGCGCCATGAGGAGACGGTTTGATGTTGCCGACTGGCGGCGAAAAACGGGGTATGCGTACATTTTCTGAAATGAAAATCAGAGAGACTATTACCTCTTGCAATCTTAAAGATACTTGTATGTTAACTGTGTAATGATCATTTAACAAGCTACACACCAGGACTTAAATCATGTTTATCAGGCATTTTAGGAGACACAAGTCAGTGGGGAAATAAATTATATTTCAATTTTCCTATGAAATATTAGATATTATTATGAAAATCTTGACAATTACTACTAACACCCATTATTACACTTCTTTTTTCATTACATGTTGCCCCAAGAATAAATTAATATGCAAATTAGATACATAGATACATTGTATAAAATGGGAAAACCCGCTTATGGCCATTTTACACACATATTGCATAAAGCAAAATGATATATCAAATTATTCTGTTATATATTTTATAACATAGTTAATACCATTAATACCAAAAAAATACCATTGTTTTTGCCTATTTATGTCTTTTTAAATGAAATAATATTTAATAAATGAGTCCTAGTGTGTATAACATATATTTATGAATAAAACATTATTTAAAAAAAACATTTTTGTAAAAAAAGTTATTACTCTGAACAATGTAATTACAAAAAAAACAAACAAAAAAAACAACTAAATTAATAAAACTTTTTTTGGTCTCAAGAGGGATATAGCTTAATTAGCAGCCGGCTAATTAACTTAACAGTAGCATGTTTCTTTTCTGTATTTTATCATGGGAAAAGTTACAGGTTCACAGGTGCTGAAGTAACCCTGTGCTATACACGCTAGCTAGCTATATTGGCATGTTTAATTTTCCAAAAATACATACTGTATATGAATAAATAATGAACGATTATACAGTAATGAAGAATAGCCTTACCTGTTGCAAAGATGACAATAATAGCGGTCGCCGATTGGTCAAAAGTACGTCACAGAAGAGAAACACGATTGGTGAAAAGTAAGCCATGGGAGACAAACGCGATTGGTCAAAAGTAAGCAACAGGAGAGAAACGCGATTGGTCAAAAGTAAGCCACAGGAGAGAAACGTGATTGGCTCATGTGGGCTTACTTTGGGCTTACTTTGGCTCAACCGGTAGGAAGCAGGAGGCGCAAGCGAGAGGTAGCGGGATCGATGCCCGCATTCTCCATGTGGTGTAAACTCCCTCGATGAGCTTTTGAGGCTCACTGCTGCCGAAACGTTTTTTTGGGACGAGGGCCTGCGCACATTCCATGCAAAAGCAGGTCTCACCGAGATTTGAACTCGGATCGCTGGATTCAGAGTCCAGAGTGCTAACCATTACACCATGGAACCTCGGCGTGGCTCACCTTTCCCCACCGAGCAGCAGAGAGTTAAGTCATTCAGCCTAGAAGCGCGATAGCAAGGAGCAAGTGAAGCCGTTGCTTTTTAAGCCCATGTTTCCCCGATTCCGACTCGGTTTGAGAGTG
>NC_138728.1:31925482-31937982 GCF_965113295.1 Leuciscus leuciscus | reverse complement strand
AACCAACTGAGCTAACCGGCCTCGTTCCGACTGTTTTCATCCCCAATTTCTCCGAAACATCCTGGTTTCCCTAATCAGGCTGAAGAGATTAAAAGCGAAGCCTGAGAACGGGCTCGTCCGGGATTTGAACCCGGGACCTCTCACACCCTAAGCGAGAATCATACCCCTAGACCAACGAGCCAACACGGACGCTGCAGCCTGTCCGCAAACATTTGCGCTTGCGTGGCTTAAAGCGCAATATTTGAATTAAATCTACAACCCAATGGTTGCCAGTGCAGACGGAAGATCTAAAGGTCCCTGGTTCAATCCCGGGTTTAATTAAAGGGATCGCTCCTCGACTTTGTCTTTGAGAGCGATGGACACCTGCTTTCGTTTGGCAAGGGGAATTAGCTCAAATGGTAGAGCGCTCGCTTAGCATGCGAGAGGTAGCGGGATCGATGCCCGCATTCTCCATGTGGTGTAAACTCCCTCGATGAGCTTTTGAGGCTCACTGCTGCCGAAACGTTTTTTTGGGACGAGGGCCTGCGCACATTCCATGCAAAAGCAGGTCCCACCGAGATTTGAACTCGGATCGCTGGATTCAGAGTCCAGAGTGCTTACCATTACACCATGGAACCTCGGCGTGGCTCACCTTTCCCCACCGAGCAGCAGAGAGTTAAGTCATTCAGCCTAGAAGCGCGATAGCAAGGAGCAAGTGAAGCCGTTGCTTTTTAAGCCCATGTTTCCCCGATTCCGACTCGGTTTGAGAGTGCCAATTTCACCGCCACATCAGCATGTTGCGCATCACCTCTGTTTATTCCCTCCCTTCCGCAAAAAAAAGGTTCCACCGAGATTTGAACTCGGATCGCTGGATTCAAAGCCCAGAGTGCTAACCATTACACCATGGAACCAACACCCCCTGAAAGGCAGAAAGCGATGAGCCTATGTGGAATCAGGTAGAAAGGAGGTGGAGTTTGGTCACTGGACCCCCTCGACCAAAAGGCACGGAGACGGTTCCTCTGCCGAAACCCGGGATCGAACCAGGGACCTTTAGATCTTCAGTCTAACGCTCTCCCAACTGAGCTATTTCGGCCAGGTCCAGTGGTGGTTTAGCCAGCGGAGATTTTTTGGAGGCGAGCAGAGCTGAAGGCCTGATTAGCCGAAGGTCCGAGAGAAAAACAGTGGCCAGTACGGGGATCGAACCCGCGACCTTGGCGTTATTAGCACCACGCTCTAACCAACTGAGCTAACCGGCCTCGTTCCGACTGTTTTCATCCCCAATTTCTCCGAAACATCCTGGTTTCCCTAATCAAACTGAGCATGCAACACAACTTATCGTCCAGGCCCTGGTCATCTCTAGGCTTGACTACTGCAATGCCCTTCTGGCTGGACTCCCAGCATGTGCGACCAAACCCCTACAGATGATCCAGAATGCTGCAGCTCGTCTTGTCTTCAACGAGCCCAAGAGGGCCCACGTCACTCCTCTGTTCATCTCTCTGCACTGGCTACCTCTAGCTGCTCGCATCAAGTTCAAGGCACTGACGCTTGCTTACAGAACTATCACAGGCTCAGCTCCCTCCTACTTTCACTCACTCCTACGAGTCTACATCCCTACCAGACACCTACGATCGGTCAACGAGCGACGTCTCGTGGTTCCATCACAGAAAGCCACAAAATCACTTTCCAGAACATTCTCATTTACAGTTCCATGCTGGTGGAACGCTCTCCCCACCCTCATCCGGAATGCAGAATCCCTGACAACATTC
Organism: Leuciscus leuciscus; assembly: GCF_965113295.1. Classification (NCBI taxonomy): domain Eukaryota; kingdom Metazoa; phylum Chordata; class Actinopteri; order Cypriniformes; family Leuciscidae; genus Leuciscus; species Leuciscus leuciscus. The sequence goes on along the minus strand of NC_138728.1, from coordinate 31,936,237 downwards.
AAAAAACAGCTGAAAACCAATCTCTTCCGTGAGCACTTAACCTTATAGAAAAAAATAAAAAAAATAAAAAATAATCCTTTCCCTTTGAAACATCACTTATCAGGCTTAGGCTACTCTGAATAATACCTGAACTTCGTATTTTGAGCACTTCCTGCGTTGTTGTTGCTTTTGCCTCTTTATGATGACTCGCTGAACTTAGTCCTAATTTGTAAGTCGCTTTGGATAAGGGCGTCTGCTAAATGACTAAATGTAAATGTAAATGTAAATGTAATCAGGCTGAAGAGATTAAAAGCGAAGCCTGAGAACGGGCTCGTCCGGGATTTGAACCCGGGACCTCTCGCACCCTAAGCGAGAATCATACCCCTAGACCAACGAGCCAACACGGACGCTGCAGCCTGTCCGCAAACATTTGCGCTTGCGTGGCTTAAAGCGCAATATTTGAATTAAATCTACAACCAAATGGTTGCCAGTGCAGACGGAAGATCTAAAGGTCCCTGGTTCAATCCCGGGTTTAATTAAAGGGATCGCTCCTCGACTTTGTCTTTGAGAGCGATGGACACCTGCTTTCGTTTGGCAAGGGGAATTAGCTCAAATGGTAGAGCGCTCGCTTAGCATGCGAGAGGTAGCGGGATCGATGCCCGCATTCTCCATGTGGTGTAAACTCCCTCGATGAGCTTTTGAGGCTCACTGCTGCCGAAACGTTTTTTTGGGACGAGGGCCTGCGCACATTCCATGCAAAAGCAGGTCCCACCGAGATTTGAACTCGGATCGCTGGATTCAGAGTCCAGAGTGCTTACCATTACACCATGGAACCTCGGCGTGGCTCACCTTTCCCCACCGAGCAGCAGAGAGTTAAGTCATTCAGCCTAGAAGCGCGATAGCAAGGAGCAAGTGAAGCCGTTGCTTTTTAAGCCCATGTTTCCCCGATTCCGACTCGGTTTGATAGTGCCAATTTCACCGCCACATCAGCATGTTGCGCATCACCTCTGTTTATTCCCTCCCTTCCGCAAAAAAAAGGTTCCACCGAGATTTGAACTCGGATCGCTGGATTCAAAGCCCAGAGTGCTAACCATTACACCATGGAACCAACACCCCCTGAAAGGCAGAAAGCGATGAGCCTATGTGGAATCAGGTAGAAAGGAGGTGGAGTTTGGTCACTGGACCCCCTCGACCAAAAGGCACGGAGACGGTTCCTCTGCCGAAACCCGGGATCGAACCAGGGACCTTTAGATCTTCAGTCTAACGCTCTCCCAACTGAGCTATTTCGGCCAGGTCCAGTGGTGGTTTAGCCAGCGGAGATTTTTTGGAGGCGAGCAGAGCTGAAGGCCTGATTAGCCGAAGGTCCGAGAGAAAAACAGTGGCCAGTACGGGGATCGAACCCGCGACCTTGGCGTTATTAGCACCACGCTCTAACCAACTGAGCTAACCGGCCTCGTTCCGACTGTTTTCATCCCCAATTTCTCCGAAACATCCTGGTTTCCCTAATCAGGCTGAAGAGATTAAAAGCGAAGCCTGAGAACGGGCTCGTCCGGGATTTGAACCCGGGACCTCTCGCACCCTAAGCGAGAATCATACCCCTAGACCAACGAGCCAACACGGACGCTGCAGCCTGTCCGCAAACATTTGCGCTTGCGTGGCTTAAAGCGCAATATTTGAATTAAATCTACAACCAAATGGTTGCCAGTGCAGACGGAAGATCTAAAGGTCCCTGGTTCAATCCCGGGTTTAATTAAAGGGATCGCTCCTCGACTTTGTCTTTGAGAGCGATGGACACCTGCTTTTGTTTGGCAAGGGGAATTAGCTCAAATGGTAGAGCGCTCGCTTAGCATGCGAGAGGTAGCGGGATCGATGCCCGCATTCTCCATGTGGTGTAAACTCCCTCGATGAGCTTTTGAGGCTCACTGCTGCCGAAACGTTTTTTTGGGACGAGGGCCTGCGCACATTCCATGCAAAAGCAGGTCCCACCGAGATTTGAACTCGGATCGCTGGATTCAGAGTCCAGAGTGCTTACCATTACACCATGGAACCTCGGCGTGGCTCACCTTTCCCCACCGAGCAGCAGAGAGTTAAGTCATTCAGCCTAGAAGCGCGATAGCAAGGAGCAAGTGAAGCCGTTGCTTTTTAAGCCCATGTTTCCCCGATTCCGACTCGGTTTGAGAGTGCCAATTTCACCGCCACATCAGCATGTTGCGCATCACCTCTGTTTATTCCCTCCCTTCCGCAAAAAAAAGGTTCCACCGAGATTTGAACTCGGATCGCTGGATTCAAAGCCCAGAGTGCTAACCATTACACCATGGAACCAACACCCCCTGAAAGGCAGAAAGCGATGAGCCTATGTGGAATCAGGTAGAAAGGAGGTGGAGTTTGGTCACTGGACCCCCTCGACCAAAAGGCACGGAGACGGTTCCTCTGCCGAAACCCGGGATCGAACCAGGGACCTTTAGATCTTCAGTCTAACGCTCTCCCAACTCCGCCAAAGCTGGGGAACATTAGTCTGTATAAGAAGGGGAAGAAGGGGAAGAAGGGGAAGAAGGGGGGAGAAAAAAAGAAAAAAAAAGTGAGGAAGTCATAGGTTCGAATCCACACCGTCACATAAAATATTTGATTTTATCGATTGTTTAGTTTCTAAGTTTGATTTAAAAAGTAGTGTGTGTATTTGATTTTTATCGATTGTTTCATTTCTAAGTTTAATTTTTCTTTTTGAAGTAAACCATTTGAATTCATTATAAAATTTCATCCATAATACTAAGATAGTCATTTTTGTCCAAATGCATTTAAGGTAATCATTTATTATGACAGTAGGGGCAAAATAACCCCCTTATTACTGCATTCACACTATATTGTAATATATTCAGAGTTAAAAGGAACAGCTACTTGACACTGAATGCAACTGAACACTGATTTTTATTACATGCAATAAAACAAATAAATACAACACACCAGTCTTCATAGAGAAACAGATTTATTAACTATATACATATTAGAAAAATGTGGAAAAGTACTAAATTCACCATATGGAACAACAAAAGAACACAAACATAAAAATAAGCATTTATGAACTATATAAAATATAAGTATATAAAAATATATGTATGTGCACTGTACTTATATATAATAGTTTATTGTTGTTTAATATTTATTATATATTTCAATATGTATTATAGTGTAATTATACATACTCACATATACATATTACAAATATTTTTGTATTTTATTCAATATTGTTTTCATAATAATAATAATACAAGATTAAAAAAAAAGTGCACAGTATAATACTTTAAAATGAAATATGGCTGGAAGATTAAAAAAAAAAACCCAGAGCTGAGCCAACCAAGAGAGCAAAATGAATAAATCACACAGACACACAAGTGTTATTTTCTCATATTCTGTAACCACTGCTCCTTGGTAATTGTCTCTTTATTTGGGCAAAATATTTTGCCTTTGTACTGGCTATGGCCAGTTTCTTGTGTACGAAATTGGCCACACTTTCTGCACGTATTTGCATTTACAGTACGATTGTACGACCGTTTGGTTGGGGTGGCTGTGACATTTGCAGGTGGGTCAGAGGAAATTGCTCCAGGGTTAATGGTGGAAAATGGGCCTGGGCAGGGCAACAGTACCATCTGAGACACAACAGGGGCAGTGGGTGTGTCAGGAACCAATGATTGTGGTGCTGTCGGCCTGGGATAAATTGTCCTTAGCTGGCTGAACGTGGCTGAACGCTGAGGGTGCAAGGCTGATGGCTCAAATGAAAATGCTGTGGCAGATGTACAGGTAGCTGAGGGCTGGATCTTTCTAAACTTTGTCTTTGCCTGTCCAGCTGTGTCTTGTGGCATCTGGTAGCTATGCAACTGGTGGCTATATTGTGGAGGCACAACAGGCTGCACTTGTGCTGGAGGCAGAGCATCCAATGCCACTGGACGTGCCTCAGGAAGATCCAGCCCTTGCAACAGCACTGAGACCTCCTGACCCTTTAAACGTTCATTGTGCCATGTTGTAAGGGTCCTCTGATTTACCTCAACTAGCTGAAGGGTTGTTTCGCTCATCACCGTTCCATTGCTCAGGATTAGCTGCCGAATTCTTCTGTAATCGTGAAGAATTAGATCCCATCTTGACAGAGATTGTGTCCTCTGTTTTTTGGGGCTTCGGTGGATGTTACACAACCTTATGAAAATCATTTCAACAAGGCGACAACAATTAGGCCACTGTGCTGGAGAGCCGCTAGAACCCAAAACACATCTCTTTGTGCTGTCGACACCAGGAGTAAAGACAGCTTTCTTTTTAGGGGACCTAAAACGTCCTGTAAGTAGCCTGTCTTGATGACGAGCAGCATACATCACCCTGTCTTTGTCAAATTGGTCCAGGTTCTGCCACAAACCCACAATGGTCGCAACTTGTTGGTTGGTAAGTGTGAGGCTCGCCTGTGTGCGCAGCTCCACCAGACACTCCGCCAACTCATCCACCCGGTCCATTCCAGGAATGCAGTGCTTGTCAACAACCTGGAAAAATATAACTGTTGGTTAGATAATTACATGCTGTTAAGTGAGTTTGTGGATTTTCTGCTTAAGGGCGAATGAATAAATGAGAAACAATTGGTCTAGAAAAGACAATTTTACCATTGCTGAGGGCAGTGGTGCAGCTGGTGGAGTCTGGACACCGGGCACTGGTGGAGCCTGGAAACAGGGCAGTGGTGCAGCTGGTGGAGCCTGGACACAGGGCACTGGTGGAGCCTGGAAACAGGGCAGTGGTGCAGCTGGTGGAGCCTGGAAACAGGGCAGTGGTGCAGCTGGTGGAGCCTGGACACCGGGCACTGGTGGAGCCTGGAAACAGGGCAGTGGTGCAGCTGGTGGAGCCTGGACACAGGGCACTGGTGGAGCCTGGAAACAGGGCAGTGGTGCAGCTGGTGGAGCCTGGAAACAGGGCAGTGGTGCAGCTGGTGGAGCCTGGAAACAGGGCAGTGGTGCAGCTGGTGGAGCCTGGACACAGGGCAGTGGTGCAGCTGATGGAGTCTGGACACCGGGCAGTGGTGCAGCTGATGGAGTCTGGACACCGGGCACTGGTGGAGCCTGGAAACAGGGCAGTGGTGCAGCAGGTGGGACTGGTGGACCTATAAGGAATGAGTCATCTAATGCCACAAGATTTGTCACTGTGGCTTCCTCTCCCAACAAATCAATGAAACCCTCATCCTCTTCCCCTTGCTCCTCCACATCTATCTCCTCCAGCAACTGAGAGGTCCTATCGGAGGTAGGGCACATGTCCTCCAAGGGCTGACTATTCTGCCTCAACAAATATTGCACTCCAATGAGCTCCCCTGAGGAAATATTTGTAACAGGAAACATTTTTAAAGGAAATTAATCAGAAAGGTTTATTAAAATGCAGTAAATCTTTTTGTTGTCAGCTTGTGCATGAACAAAAAATCTGTAATTCAGAGGGCATCATAAAAAAACAGGGTTACTCTATATTCTAGTATGAATTTTATTTTCTGCCCTGACACCTAGGACACAGAATCCAGTGTACAAAAATTCTGGTAGTATTATTTTTCTCTGATCTGTCAAAAATTACATCATTTTTGTCCAGAAACACTTGTAATTTTACCAAAAACATTGTGAACTGCATTTATCAAAATATATTTACCTGTGTATACTGCAGGTGGAGTGAAGCTAGGGACCAATTTCCTGCCATACAACTTGTTGTAGTTCTCATTGACAGAGTAAACCAGCTCCCCTGTGTAAGTACGCAGGGTTGAACTTCCACCTGCAACAGCAGCAGCAGCCCGGTCCTGATTCCAGCGTAACAAACCTTCCAGGAGGTAAATCTGGAAGTTCAGGCTGTTTGCGCTGTTCCCTAGAAAAATAAATAGAAAGCCAAACATTGTTTTAAGAAACTGCAAAAGAGAAAATATTATCTGTTAACTGCAAATATCTAAATAAACAGGAATTAGTGGCAAGATGTGGTATAATTTGTCATGACAAACCTGGAATAAATCTGTTTAGGTGGCAGTGAAATGATTCCAGGGATGTGGAGCCTCTGGCACACCTATACGTTTTTAGAACCATCCCACCCTTGTTTATGGTTCCAGTTTCCGTGTAGAGTGGCATATCTGGAGGGTCCTGGATACAGGTGACGTGCCGTCTCTGGACATGCCAGATGTGCTGCATCCTCACACTGTCAAGGAGAGGAACACCAAGGGCATCATTCCCCTTGCCACCCATGAGCTCTCTGATGAGGATATCAAGGAGGCGGATAGTGGTTTCCTCTCCTCGTGTTCTCCTCCTGCAGTGTTGGGCCAGCTCATCTTTGCTTATATGACGGTCAAGCTCTGCCGCTGTCATTGCAGGCCAGCCCTGTTGGGTGAGTTGCTCCCTCTTGGCCCTTCTCAGCAGAGTGAGATCCCCTGCGTCCCACTCAAAAATACAGGACGACAACCTACCCATAAAAGTAGGGTACAACTGGTGAGCATCAGTGGTGCACCCTACTGCCAAACGTCGCATAAAATGCCAAATGTCTAGGCGAACAATGACATCGGGCCAGCTGCTGAACCGTCTCTTCAGTTTAGTCTCTCCCACTTCCTTGCAACAGTCACAGTCCACATACAGGATAGTGGGAGGATCAACACCAGCTCTCTGGTACCTCTCCATAAGCCCTGCAGCCATGAGGTCTAACCCAGCCCCTTCATTCGCAGTCAGGACACTCATCAGCACCTGACCTACCTCATTGCCTACTGAGGTAAGCCACTGTGCTGTGCCTTTTGCAGGCCCACTCAACTTCTTGGTGATCTAAAAGAAACAATAAACATAGCAAATAATACAACATACATCCAAATCAGTAACATTGAAAAATAAAGCTATTTTGGTCTAACAATTCATTATAGAAAGGGGTACAGTCATTAAAGCAGCTCCTCTAACCTTCTTAGTTGAATCCATTTTTAAAATTGATCCATACGTGGATGTGATGCTGGCCTTGATGTGATCGAGCCTGTTGAGGATGTCCTGACTGTATACAGTGAGGAGCCATTTGTAGCTGGGTACTGGAGCAAGTGGTGGTGGTTCCTGGAAGTGCAGTGGCTGCAGGCCAGGCTTATCTAAAAAGGCCACACACTCTGATGTGTACCGAGCCACACGTTTTAACCACTCCTCACTGTGGTTCTCCCTCAGCTGGCCGATGATCCTCACTGGGCCATTCCCCATGCCCCTCTCACGCAACAAGCGAATAACTCGAATGTCACAGGCATACCTTGGAAAAAAGTATTTATTCAAATATCTTATTATCAGGTATCTAATTATTGTAGGAAGTATTTATCAAAAAAGGTAGCATATGAGCAACATGACTGCAAAATATTTACTTGCGTGTGAGGATGATCCTGAATTCAGATCGATGGGCCAGGTCCAACTGCTGCAGCACAGCATGACTCCAGGACAGGTAGCTGGTTCTACATCTGGTACAGATCAGGGTCTCTGTCACCAGGTTGTAGTATCTGTCAATATCTAACACCTGTCGTACTCTCCTGTGCAGACCACCACCACACAGCTGATGCCTGGCACAGGCAGGATTAGTACACTGGAGCCGCACCTTCCATAGCCTATATGGCATCCAGAGCAAGAGCCGCTGTGAAAAAAATCTATCAGGTGCTGGAGCTTGGTGGTACAACAGGGCTGGTGGTGGGGGGTGATACCACAGCTGCAGGTTTTCACGCAGCTCCAGCTTACCCTTTGCACCAACCCTAAAAAGTGCTTCCGACACCCACTTCTGGTCCTGCTGTGGCATTGTCTGTGGCCACAGTAGTGGGAGATCCGCAGGGTCTTCTGGCTGAGATGAGACCTGCTGATATTATCAAAAACATTGGTTTAAATAAAAGTTAAGAGAGCATTAAATAAAAGGCATGTTTATATTTTGAATGACATCTTACTGTGCTCCTCACAACAGCAAACTCAGAATTAATCGACGGTGTTGCTGTTTCTTTGGTGTGTTGTGATCTCTGAGCTGGAGGAAGGAAGAAGGAAGAGGAGGACTTGATGACAGGCCGATGAGGTTTGGGGGATAGAGGAGGACGAGCAGGACGACGAGGATCAGAGGGTGGGCATGAAGCTGCAGCTGAACTGGAGTGCTCTAATGTCTGTGGAGTCAAACGTTATGATTAATCTATAAAGGGGATTGGATTTTTTATGAAATAAAATGATGTAGTGTCATGATAAAAGAAGTCATGATGTCTTTCATATTAACCTGAGAGGTTTTCCTCTGGATGCTTAAATTGGGTTTCACTGCTGCCACATGTGAGCCTCCAAACCTTGACTTTTCAAACTGAAAGGAAAATGTTAGGAAAAATATAGGAAAATGTTGAGATGTTTCAATGTCTGCAGTGATACCTGCAATCGTAAGGTCTGCTCACCATTGACAATGTCAGCTTAGCTTTCTTTGCAGGATGTGACACATCACTGATGGAGGGTGTGCTTTGTGCAGGGGTGCTCTGTGATGCATCCACTGTGACTGGTGGATGAACCTGTGATACATGCATTAAGATATACCACACACATAATATTATACAGTCCTCCTAATGCCTCATTTTAGATATGAAGACACATTGATATTGCAAACACATCTATCTAGTTATGCAACTTGAACTAGGCTAATTGAAGTTACCTTGTGAAATCCACAAATACACTTCTGAGCTTCCTTCAGAAGGGTGGTCTGCCCCCTCATTTGCAGAGGGCATTTTTCTATCTGTGAACATAAAGTGTAGCTATGACACTGTAGTCCATGTTATCTCAAAACAGTCATCTTAATTATATCAATATTACATTGTATTTACATTGTAAATAATTACTTATCCATACACATAAATAAAAATAGCACAATGTATTATCATAAGAGTTTATTAGTTCACCCATGAATCTAGCTACATAATTTACCTTCTGATACAACTCATGCCATCTTTTTTGTCGGGGAGAAGGTCTATTCCCCTCCCTCGATGGCCAAACTCCTGTTCGGGCAAAACTCTCCAGACGCGCAAGCCAGTCAGCATCGCTCATGCCTTTGTGTGACTTAGTTGAAGCCATGTCGTTGCCTGAAACAATACAGAGCATGTTACACTAACTGCCATTGTAGCCCGGCAACACGGCATTAACCCTCCTGTTGTGTTCATTTCATGTTAGCTAGTTTTGTGTTCCTGGTCCAAAATGACCACCACATTATAGCAGTTTATAAATCCAAAATAATACATACTGTATATCATCACCTAATGTTGTGATAGATCTTTTTATCAACTTAAGTTTTTGTAAACATTAGCCTACAAGTTTTTAACTTCTATTTGCTATTTATGGCCTGTATGCCTCATTGACCTGGGCTCATATAACTTGTTTTGGAGTAAAAAGTATAATGTATGGATATAACAAATACTCAGATTAAACATTGTGTTATTTCAACTGTGTACATCTGATAAATGGGCATGTGCCTGAATTTATTTTTATACATGTATTATATTCTCAGTCATTCAAATGACCACAGGTTAAACAAAACACCCAAAAGTTAAACATTATTCAAATTTATTTTGTGTGTTCAGATAATCAATTAAGTACAATGAGATTTATTGTACATTGATTTATCCATGTCCCAAGAAGTAACATACACTATCAGATATGCACTATCAGATATGCTATCTTACTATACTACAACGTTAATCCTGTCAATAAATAAATAAATTAACGTTACTGACAAAAATAAGTTAGGTATAAGTTAGGTAACGTTCAAAAAATAAGGTTTGCTTGCTAAAACTATTAACATTACAAATAGAGCTGCGGCAATTAACTTATACCCTATTATTTACACAATGACAGTTAACGTTAATTTACCTGATCATTTGAGGTAATCGTAAGGTAAGAAAACGTAAGCCATTTCATTAACAATAAATACAATAACTGTAAATAACATACCTGAGCAGCTTGCGGAATACAAATAACAGCGGAGATTGTGCTACGTGCGGTGATTGGTCTATGAAAAAATGGACCTTGCCATTTCATTGGACTGGCAAAAATAGAGAGAATATGAGCGGAGATTGGATGAAATTTGCTCAAAGATGGACTATGTGCGGTGATTGGTCTATGAAAAATGGACCTTGCCATTTCATTGGACGGGCAAAAATGGAGCTCGTAACGTAATTGGTTTTTAAAAGAAGGAACTCGTCATTGTATTGGATAGATTTTACAGACTTTTGGTTGTCAGGTACCGCCATTTCGGCCAGGTCCAGTGGTGGTTTAGCCAGCGGAGATTTTTTGGAGGCGAGCAGAGCTGAAGGCCTGATTAGCCGAAGGTCCGAGAGAAAAACAGTGGCCAGTACGGGGATCGAACCCGCGACCTTGGCGTTATTAGCACCACGCTCTAACCAACTGAGCTAACCGGCCTCGTTCCGACTGTTTTCATCCCCAATTTCTCCGAAACATCCTGGTTTCCCTAATCAGGCTGAAGAGATTAAAAGCGAAGCCTGAGAACGGGCTCGTCCGGGATTTGAACCCGGGACCTCTCACACCCTAAGCGAGAATCATACCCCTAGACCAACGAGCCAACACGGACGCTGCAGCCTGTCCGCAAACATTTGCGCTTGCGTGGCTTAAAGCGCAATATTTGAATTAAATCTACAACCCAATGGTTGCCAGTGCAGACGGAAGATCTAAAGGTCCCTGGTTCAATCCCGGGTTTAATTAAAGGGATCGCTCCTCGACTTTGTCTTTGAGAGCGATGGACACCTGCTTTCGTTTGGCAAGG
>NC_138728.1:31842982-31847982 GCF_965113295.1 Leuciscus leuciscus | reverse complement strand
CAGGCGGAGCTGGGCCTGCACCGGATGTTGACGCACCAGAAGGGGGAATCACCATTGACACGGTCATGTCAGGGTTAAGGACTAGTGACAATGACCCAGGTGCTGAAATGGGCTGCACAAGTCCTGATGCTGTGGGGGCAGGTGCAATGGGGCACACCATGGTGGTGGCAGCAGCGGGCCGTCGACCTGGTCGCAGAAGAGGAGCCTGTCCTTCTCGATTTGGCGGGAAGATAAAAGTATGTTTTGGGCCTGAGGTCGATGCCGCTTCATCCAATTTTTCCCTCGGTGGAGGAAGCTGCGTATCAGCCACAGCAATTGGGTCAGGTGGAGTCAGTCCCTGAGCGAGGACACTCATTTCCTGTTTCTTCTGCTGCCGTTGAAACCTGAAAATAAATTACATGTATTATATATATATATATATATATGTTTATAGAAGTATTCAGTTAATTTGAAGCAAATAATGTGCCTTGCTTACCACTGAATGAGTGTCTTCTGGTTTATCTCAAACAGCTGGATCATTGTTTCATCCATTAGCCTGCGATTGTTAAGCACCAGCTCTCGGATGTGGTGGTAATCCGAGAGGATTTTAGACCACCTGGGGGTGCAAACTCCAGCCTTCTTGGTCGGCGACTTGTGTAAAGCACACAGCTTTGTACAAATGGCCTCAACCAAGCGGCTGGTGCTGGGCCACTGTGCTGGACCCCCGGGATGTCCAATCAGACACCGTTTCACACTCTCCACACCCGGTGTGACTCCGGACCGTTTCGGTGCCTTAAAGCGTCCATGTGTCAGCTGAGGCTGATGTCGAGGCTGATAGTTGACCCGCTGTTTGTCTGTGTCATGGAGAGCTGTCCACAGCTGGATGGCCTCTGTCACCTGCAGGTCAGTGAGGTAAGGAGCCTCACGAAGACCAACCAGGTAACCAGCCAGATCCTGGACCTTGTCCCACCCAGCGATGCCATCAGGCCCAATGACTGCTCCCTAGTAAATTCAGATTCATGTTAATATATGTGGAATAAAATGAGATTGAAATTAAATAAAGCCCTTAAAGTGTCTTACCTGAGTTTCGTCGGAGAGACTGCTTCCAGTGTCAGATGGCTGTGACAACACTGAAGGCGCAGGGGCAAGATGCTGTCCTTCTTCCAGTGACACGTCAGCCATTGATACGTCAGCCAGTGATGCTGGGGACTGAGGCTGAGGCACAGATGAGGGGCTGTTTGCGAGATCACCGCAAGGGTCATTCTCGTACAGCACTGGAACTGTGATGTCCTCCGTGATGTCTTCCTCAAATCCCTCATCTTGCAGGTCTTGGTCATCAATTTCCTCCACCAGCCTGTCTTCCTCCTCTGGGTTCTGGAGCACTGGAGTCAGTGTTTTGCCAGTCTGGCTGTAAAGGTACTCTATTCCGAGCAATTCACCTACAAGAATAAAATGGAAAAAAATTAAGTTTTGTTAATATTTTGTCTAGTAAATTTAAGGCTAAATAGATAACTTAGTATAATATTACAAAATAACAAATTAATGAATTTCTTGCCTGTATATGCTCCAGGAGGGCGATAGCGCTCATCCCAGGGCTTCCCAAAGACTCTCTGGCTAAGCTGGTCCACAGCCTCTCTCATGGCACTGCCATATGACCGGATGGAGGACACTCCTTTTATGGCATCTTCCATCCGGTCATCATTCCAACGCATCAAGCCTTCAAGGAGATAGGCCTGAAAATGCGCATCACTGGCACTGGTTCCTAAAAGTTACATAAATAAAAAAGGTTTTATACGTCACATATGTACAAGATATTTACTACACATGAGATGCTATGAAGTAACTGGTAACATGTAATAGAGCTATGTAATTACATTAAACAATTATTGTCGTTATAACCAGAGTTACTAGTGACTTGTCAGGCAAGACAGCTTTGTCAATGCTTTTATGACATCAGAAAAGAAATGTAATATTACTGTAAATTGTGACATTTATTAATGTGACATTACTTTAATGTAAATAGAAGCAGTTACAGTGCTTACATGTTTTACAGAAAAATGTGTAACCCATATGTATGTAATACCTGGAATAAAACGGTTCAGGTGGAGGTGGAATGACTCCAAGGAGGTAGAGCCTCGAGCACACCTGTAGCAGCACAGCTCCACACCGCCTTTCTTCAGTGTCCCCTTCTTTATGTATAGCGGAAAGTGCTCTGGGTCTTGGATACACTGTACGTGCTTCCGCTGTTCTTTCCATATCTGCTGGATCCGTTCGTGGTTCAGAAGTGGAACTCCGAGAGTGTCCTTTCCGTCCGCACTGTCAAACTGATCAATCAGTTTCCCAATCAATATGGTGGTCTCCTCCTCCCCCCTGGTCCTCCTCCGGCAGTGCAGTGCCAACTCCCTCCGGTTAATGCGAGCACGGACCGCCTTTTCTGAGATGTAGCCAGTCTTCTTTGCTGCCAGCTCACCCTCCTTTGCACGGCGAAGAGCAGCCACATCCTCTGGATCCCACTCGAATATGGACATGGACAGACGTGCCATGAAGATCCCGTAGAGCGGATGAGCCTCTGTCGTGACACCTGCAGCAAATCGCCGCATGAAATGCCAGATGTCAAGGCGCACTTCAAGCTCATCCCACTCCGAAAACATGGCCTTAACCTGAGACTGGCCGTGCTGACTGCAGCAATCTCGGTCCACGTACATCACTTTTGGGGATGCCTCTCCTGCCTCTCGGTAGCGTTTCATTAGGCCAGCTGCCATGGGGTCCAGTGCATGTCCCTCGGCGGCTGTTAGGACAGAGACAAGGACTTGGCCGTGTTCGTTACCCACATTAGTGCACCAGGCAGCTGTTCCTGAAGCAGCACCGGCAAGTTTTTTTGTGACCTATTGGGGAAAACAGAAGGGTAAAAAAAAAGAAAAAAGTATAACAAAATAAAAACTCATAACTGTTCATTATGTACACGCACATATCCATATCTGGACAATTTCTGGATATAAACAGGGCTGTGATACCTTTTTTGTGGAGTCCATCTTGAGAACACAGCCAAAGACGGATGTAATTTTGGCCTTGACCTCGTCCAGTCGCCCCAGAACATCCCTGGCGTACACAGCTAACAGCCACTTAGGTTTAGGTAGGGCAGGTAAAAGGGGAGGCTCAGCAAACACAGGAGGCTGCACAAGGGAGGACCTTGTGAATGGTTCACAGGCAGTCAGGTACTGCAGGACACGCTGTGTCCAGGCCTCACTGTGCTGTTCCATCAGCTTCTTGTAGAGCTGAGTCACACTGTTGCCCAGTGTCCTCTCCCTCATCATCCTCACCACCCGGTTGTCACATGAGTACCTAAGGAAACAACAGTATAATCATGCAAATGCTTTGGTTGGAAAAAATAACACAAATAAAAGCGCCTAATGGTTGTGATTATGAATTACCTGTATGTCAGCAAAGCTGGAAACTGACTGCGGTGGCCCATATCCAGCTGTCCCAAGATGTCCTCGTTCCAGGCTGGATACTTTTTTTTGCAGCGTTTGCACTCCAGATACTCAGTGGCAAGGTCATACCACCCATCGATGTCCAAGACCTTGCGCACGGTACGATAAAGTCCTGCCGCAGTAAGTCTGTGCTTACCACAGTCTGGGCGGACGCAGACAAGAGGAAACAACCACATCTTTAGCGGCATCCATAAGAAAATGGGCCGACAAAAGAAGAGGTCGGGTGAGGCGGGTGGCTGGGTGTTTATCAAAGGGGGCTGAGGAGGATACCACCAAAGCTTCATCTGGGACACTATTTCTGGCTTTCCGGTTCGCAGGTTGGCCTTAAACAGTGTGTTCCGGATCCACTCATGCTGGAAAGGTGGAAGATGATCTTTCCAGTGACCTGGAAGCTCAGCTGGTGGCTGATGATGAGGAAGATCTGGTGTCTGTGGTGTTTCCGCTGATGCACAGGCCTCTGAGTGAACAGTAACAAAAACAGTGTAAGGATGACTGTTTAATTTGATAGTAATACGCCATAAATGCAGCCCACAAACAGCCAGCGAAGCAGTAATTTTGGACAATTATTAATAATAATTATGATTACATTTAGGAATAACAGTGAAGAAAATGGTATTAGTGTTAAGAAGCAAAGAACACAGTGTACACTTTATTGATGTAAGGAATATGGGATCAATACAGCTCTTTGAGAATGAGGATTAGATGGAATGGAGACAGGAAAATGAGTCGTGAGGAATTCAGTAAAAAAAGTAATGATGCCCACAGCCCACGGAGCTAAAGAGTGAGTGAGAAGAGCAAGCTTTGTGAAAAAGTTATCCAGTGATTGTTTAGCAACGGGAAAATTAAGAAACGCAAATAAATACACTGACACCTTTGGACATCCTTAAGGTTTGGAAGAAGTGCACTCAAAGAATGCATCCCGCTTGATGATGTCACATAATTCTGTGTTGTAAAAAAAATATATTTAAAAATGTTTATTTATTTATTTTCAAAAATAATGATTCTCAGTGGGTTTCCACAAAACATTCTTATAATATTTGCATTTGTGTCATATGCCACACCTGTATTTAGCTGTGCTTCACATTGTGATGCAGCAAATACCAGCTCCTCATCATCATCTTCAGCAGTGGGAATGGAAGTGCCTGGAGCACAAATGTTAAAACTATTACTGTGATCAATACACGGAGACAATTATGTAAGATGTTGCTTACTTACCAGTTGCGAATAGCTGCTTTCGGGCCAAATGTTTGGCTGGGGGTTCTGCTGCCGGAGGAGGTAAAGTGGATTGCAGTAATGGATCTGGAAACAACAAGTGGACAAGTTTGCCATAACGATAAATTAATACATGTAGAAATGCTGTAGGGAAAATTCTATATTCACACTCCTACTCACAGGGTTTAACTGGTGACATTAGTTTTTTTGCCAGCTGTGAAGGTGACAAATGTTTGCCACGCACCAACAGCGCTTTCACAGTGGCGGTCTGCTTTACACCAGTTCGGATGGCTGTAGGTGGAGGTGCAGAGGCACTGG
>NC_138728.1:31733033-31740533 GCF_965113295.1 Leuciscus leuciscus | reverse complement strand
ATGTACAGTAATATATACAAAATATACAAATTGTTTATTGAGGAGGCGGAGTTTGGCATGTATTTTGCTGGCGCTGTTCTGCCAACCAGTCATCTAAAGATTTTCCATTTGAGGCAGCCAAGCAAAATGTGGCATTACCATATCGGCTATGGCCAAACTCTTTGGTTTTGGGCTGCCCACATTTGCTGCACATGTTAAAGGTAACCCCTCGCACATACTTCCTCTTATGGACTCCGCTTTCCGTCTCCTGGGCCCTCCGGCGCCGGTTCCTCTGGGTGTAACGGGACACAGGTGCAGCAGACACAGGAGCAGGAGCAGGCGGAGCTGGGCCTGCACCGGATGTTGACGCACCAGAAGGGGGAATCACCATTGACACGGTCATGTCAGGGTTAAGGACTAGTGACAATGACCCAGGTGCTGAAATGGGCTGCACAAGTCCTGATGCTGTGGGGGCAGGTGCAATGGGGCACACCATGGTGGTGGCAGCAGCGGGCCGTCGACCTGGTCGCAGAAGAGGAGCCTGTCCTTCTCGATTTGGCGGGAAGATAAAAGTATGTTTTGGGCCTGAGGTCGATGCCGCTTCATCCAATTTTTCCCTCGGTGGAGGAAGCTGCGTATCAGCCACAGCAATTGGGTCAGGTGGAGTCAGTCCCTGAGCGAGGACACTCATTTCCTGTTTCTTCTGCTGCCGTTGAAACCTGAAAATAAATTACATGTATTATATATATATATATATATATATGTTTATAGAAGTATTCAGTTAATTTGAAGCAAATAATGTGCCTTGCTTACCACTGAATGAGTGTCTTCTGGTTTATCTCAAACAGCTGGATCATTGTTTCATCCATTAGCCTGCGATTGTTAAGCACCAGCTCTCGGATGTGGTGGTAATCCGAGAGGATTTTAGACCACCTGGGGGTGCAAACTCCAGCCTTCTTGGTCGGCGACTTGTGTAAAGCACACAGCTTTGTACAAATGGCCTCAACCAAGCGGCTGGTGCTGGGCCACTGTGCTGGACCCCCGGGATGTCCAATCAGACACCGTTTCACACTCTCCACACCCGGTGTGACTCCGGACCGTTTCGGTGCCTTAAAGCGTCCATGTGTCAGCTGAGGCTGATGTCGAGGCTGATAGTTGACCCGCTGTTTGTCTGTGTCATGGAGAGCTGTCCACAGCTGGATGGCCTCTGTCACCTGCAGGTCAGTGAGGTAAGGAGCCTCACGAAGACCAACCAGGTAACCAGCCAGATCCTGGACCTTGTCCCACCCAGCGATGCCATCAGGCCCAATGACTGCTCCCTAGTAAATTCAGATTCATGTTAATATATGTGGAATAAAATGAGATTGAAATTAAATAAAGCCCTTAAAGTGTCTTACCTGAGTTTCGTCGGAGAGACTGCTTCCAGTGTCAGATGGCTGTGACAACACTGAAGGCGCAGGGGCAAGATGCTGTCCTTCTTCCAGTGACACGTCAGCCATTGATACGTCAGCCAGTGATGCTGGGGACTGAGGCTGAGGCACAGATGAGGGGCTGTTTGCGAGATCACCGCAAGGGTCATTCTCGTACAGCACTGGAACTGTGATGTCCTCCGTGATGTCTTCCTCAAATCCCTCATCTTGCAGGTCTTGGTCATCAATTTCCTCCACCAGCCTGTCTTCCTCCTCTGGGTTCTGGAGCACTGGAGTCAGTGTTTTGCCAGTCTGGCTGTAAAGGTACTCTATTCCGAGCAATTCACCTACAAGAATAAAATGGAAAAAAATAAAAGTTTTGTTAATATTTTGTCTAGTAAATTTAAGGCTAAATAGATAACTTAGTATAATATTACAAAATAACAAATTAATGAATTTCTTGCCTGTATATGCTCCAGGAGGGCGATAGCGCTCATCCCAGGGCTTCCCAAAGACTCTCTGGCTAAGCTGGTCCACAGCCTCTCTCATGGCACTGCCATATGACCGGATGGAGGACACTCCTTTTATGGCATCTTCCATCCGGTCATCATTCCAACGCATCAAGCCTTCAAGGAGATAGGCCTGAAAATGCGCATCACTGGCACTGGTTCCTAAAAGTTACATAAATAAAAAAGGTTTTATACGTCACATATGTACAAGATATTTACTACACATGAGATGCTATGAAGTAACTGGTAACATGTAATAGAGCTATGTAATTACATTAAACAATTATTGTCGTTATAACCAGAGTTACTAGTGACTTGTCAGGCAAGACAGCTTTGTCAATGCTTTTATGACATCAGAAAAGAAATGTAATATTACTGTAAATTGTGACATTTATTAATGTGACATTACTTTAATGTAAATAGAAGCAGTTACAGTGCTTACATGTTTTACAGAAAAATGTGTAACCCATATGTATGTAATACCTGGAATAAAACGGTTCAGGTGGAGGTGGAATGACTCCAAGGAGGTAGAGCCTCGAGCACACCTGTAGCAGCACAGCTCCACACCGCCTTTCTTCAGTGTCCCCTTCTTTATGTATAGCGGAAAGTGCTCTGGGTCTTGGATACACTGTACGTGCTTCCGCTGTTCTTTCCATATCTGCTGGATCCGTTCGTGGTTCAGAAGTGGAACTCCGAGAGTGTCCTTTCCGTCCGCACTGTCAAACTGATCAATCAGTTTCCCAATCAATATGGTGGTCTCCTCCTCCCCCCTGGTCCTCCTCCGGCAGTGCAGTGCCAACTCCCTCCGGTTAATGCGAGCACGGACCGCCTTTTCTGAGATGTAGCCAGTCTTCTTTGCTGCCAGCTCACCCTCCTTTGCACGGCGAAGAGCAGCCACATCCTCTGGATCCCACTCGAATATGGACATGGACAGACGTGCCATGAAGATCCCATAGAGCGGATGAGCCTCTGTCGTGACACCTGCAGCAAATCGCCGCATGAAATGCCAGATGTCAAGGCGCACTTCAAGCTCATCCCACTCCGAAAACATGGCCTTAACCTGAGACTGGCCGTGCTGACTGCAGCAATCTCGGTCCACGTACATCACTTTTGGGGATGCCTCTCCTGCCTCTCGGTAGCGTTTCATTAGGCCAGCTGCCATGGGGTCCAGTGCATGTCCCTCGGCGGCTGTTAGGACAGAGACAAGGACTTGGCCGTGTTCGTTACCCACATTAGTGCACCAGGCAGCTGTTCCTGAAGCAGCACCGGCAAGTTTTTTTGTGACCTATTGGGGAAAACAGAAGGGTAAAAAAAAAAGAAAAAAGTATAACAAAATAAAAACTCATAACTGTTCATTATGTACACGCACATATCCATATCTGGACAATTTCTGGATATAAACAGGGCTGTGATACCTTTTTTGTGGAGTCCATCTTGAGAACACAGCCAAAGACGGATGTAATTTTGGCCTTGACCTCGTCCAGTCGCCCCAGAACATCCCTGGCGTACACAGCTAACAGCCACTTAGGTTTAGGTAGGGCAGGTAAAAGGGGAGGCTCAGCAAACACAGGAGGCTGCACAAGGGAGGACCTTGTGAATGGTTCACAGGCAGTCAGGTACTGCAGGACACGCTGTGTCCAGGCCTCACTGTGCTGTTCCATCAGCTTCTTGTAGAGCTGAGTCACACTGTTGCCCAGTGTCCTCTCCCTCATCATCCTCACCACCCGATTGTCACATGAGTACCTAAGGAAACAACAGTATAATCATGCAAATGCTTTGGTTGGAAAAAATAACACAAATAAAAGCGCCTAATGGTTGTGATTATGAATTACCTGTATGTCAGCAAAGCTGGAAACTGACTGCGGTGGCCCATATCCAGCTGTCCCAAGATGTCCTCGTTCCAGGCTGGATACTTTTTTTTGCAGCGTTTGCACTCCAGATACTCAGTGGCAAGGTCATACCACCCATCGATGTCCAAGACCTTGCGCACGGTACGATAAAGTCCTGCCGCAGTAAGTCTGTGCTTACCACAGTCTGGGCGGACGCAGACAAGAGGAAACAACCACATCTTTAGCGGCATCCATAAGAAAATGGGCCGACAAAAGAAGAGGTCGGGTGAGGCGGGTGGCTGGGTGTTTATCAAAGGGGGCTGAGGAGGATACCACCAAAGCTTCATCTGGGACACTATTTCTGGCTTTCCGGTTCGCAGGTTGGCCTTAAACAGTGTGTTCCGGATCCACTCATGCTGGAAAGGTGGAAGATGATCTTTCCAGGGACCTGGAAGCTCAGCTGGTGGCTGATGATGAGGAAGATCTGGTGTCTGTGGTGTTTCCGCTGATGCACAGGCCTCTGAGTGAACAGTAACAAAAACAGTGTAAGGATGACTGTTTAATTTGATAGTAATACGCCATAAATGCAGCCCACAAACAGCCAGCGAAGCAGTAATTTTGGACAATTATTAATAATAATTATGATTACATTTAGGAATAACAGTGAAGAAAATGGTATTAGTGTTAAGAAGCAAAGAACACAGTGTACACTTTATTGATGTAAGGAATATGGGATCAATACAGCTCTTTGAGAATGAGGATTAGATGGAATGGAGACAGGAAAATGAGTCGTGAGGAATTCAGTAAAAAAAGTAATGATGCCCACAGCCCACGGAGCTAAAGAGTGAGTGAGAAGAGCAAGCTTTGTGAAAAAGTTATCCAGTGATTGTTTAGCAACGGGAAAATTAAGAAACGCAAATAAATACACTGACACCTTTGGACATCCTTAAGGTTTGGAAGAAGTGCACTCAAAGAATGCATCCCGCTTGATGATGTCACATAATTCTGTGTTGTAAAAAAAATATATTTAAAAATGTTTATTTATTTATTTTCAAAAATAATGATTCTCAGTGGGTTTCCACAAAACATTCTTATAATATTTGCATTTGTGTCATATGCCACACCTGTATTTAGCTGTGCTTCACATTGTGATGCAGCAAATACCAGCTCCTCATCATCATCTTCAGCAGTGGGAATGGAAGTGCCTGGAGCACAAATGTTAAAACTATTACTGTGATCAATACACGGAGACAATTATGTAAGATGTTGCTTACTTACCAGTTGCGAATAGCTGCTTTCGGGCCAAATGTTTGGCTGGGGGTTCTGCTGCCGGAGGAGGTAAAGTGGATGAAGTAATGGATCTGGAAACAACAAGTGGACAAGTTTGCCATAACGATAAATTAATACATGTAGAAATGCTGTAGGGAAAATTCTATATTCACACTCCTACTCACAGGGTTTAACTGGTGACATTAGTTTTTTTGCCAGCTGTGAAGGTGACAAATGTTTGCCACGCACCAACAGCGCTTTCACAGTGGCGGTCTGCTTTACACCAGTTCGGATGGCTGTAGGTGGAGGTGCAGAGGCACTGGAGGCTGCAGGTGGACGTGCAGGCTGATGTACCCTGGTCCCCATTTCAGAAGCCTGTCTTTTCAGGACATACGCCTTGAAAATGGCCATGTTGGTGTTGGGCCTGGCATCTGCCTTAACCAGGTACCTGATGAGGGCTTCGGCCTCCTTGCTCTGGTCCTCAAAAACATCCTTCATGGACCGGCCCTGAAAGTCACCAAACTCCACCATCAAGCAGCCCTGGTCTCCAGTTGCCCGGGCTTCTGCTTGCATTCCCTGCTTCCTCTTATATTTCTCCACTTCTTCTGCCATCTCTCTAATATAAGAAGTGTACTGTAGGAACAGTTGTTTGTTTTCTGACAGGGGGGTTGTCTGCGCTTTCTCACTGGAAATGCTGAGCACCAAATATACTGCGTACCCCAGAGAGTTTTCCAGGAGCCATCTAAAACTCTGACCCTGGTACTTCCCAAACTGAAGTTTGCAGTGAGCCAGTACTAAAAACTGGTCACTGGGATCTCCACCGTTTGTGCAGACAAAATTACTTGCCTCTGCCAGCACCTCCTCCTTTGATTTGGCCCTTCCAGACACCACATTTTCAAGACCATTCGCCTCCACCGATGGCGCCATGAGGAGACGGTTTGATGTTGCCGACTGGCGGCGAAAAACGGGGTATGCGTACATTTTCTGAAATGAAAATCAGAGAGACTATTACCTCTTGCAATCTTAAAGATACTTGTATGTTAACTGTGTAATGATAATTTAACAAGCTACACACCAGGACTTAAATCATGTTTATCAGGCATTTTAGGAGACACAAGTCAGTGGGGAAATAAATTATATTTCAATTTTCCTATGAAATATTAGATATTATTATGAAAATCTTGACAATTACTACTAACACCCATTATTACACTTCTTTTTTCATTACATGTTGCCCCAAGAATAAATTAATATGCAAATTAGATACATAGATACATTGTATAAAATGGGAAAACCCGCTTATGGCCATTTTACACACATATTGCATAAAGCAAAATGATATATCAAATTATTCTGTTATATATTTTATAACATAGTTAATACCATTAATACCAAAAAAATACCATTGTTTTTGCCTATTTATGTCTTTTTAAATGAAATAATATTTAATAAATGAGTCCTAGTGTGTATAACATATATTTATGAATAAAACATTATTTAAAAAAAACATTTTTGTAAAAAAAGTTATTACTCTGAACAATGTAATTACAAAAAAAAAAACAAAAAAAAAACAACTAAATTAATAAAACTTTTTTTGGTCTCAAGAGGGATATAGCTTAATTAGCAGCCGGCTAATTAACTTAACAGTAGCATGTTTCTTTTCTGTATTTTATCATGGGAAAAGTTACAGGTTCACAGGTGCTGAAGTAACCCTGTGCTATACACGCTAGCTAGCTATATTGGCATGTTTAATTTTCCAAAAATACATACTGTATATGAATAAATAATGAACGATTATACAGTAATGAAGAATAGCCTTACCTGTTGCAAAGATGACAATAATAGCGGTCGCCGATTGGTCAAAAGTACGTCACAGAAGAGAAACACGATTGGTGAAAAGTAAGCCATGGGAGACAAACGCGATTGGTCAAAAGTAAGCAACAGGAGAGAAACGCGATTGGTCAAAAGTAAGCCACAGGAGAGAAACGTGATTGGCTCATGTGGGCTTACTTTGGGCTTACTTTGGCTCAACCGGTAGGAAGCAGGAGGCGCAATGCGAGAGGTAGCGGGATCGATGCCCGCATTCTCCATGTGGTGTAAACTCCCTCGATGAGCTTTTGAGGCTCACTGCTGCCGAAACGTTTTTTTTGGGACGAGGGCCTGCGCACATTCCATGCAAAAGCAGGTCCCACCGAGATTTGAACTTGGATCGCTGGATTCAGAGTCCAGAGTGCTAACCATTACACCATGGAACCTCGGCGTGGCTCACCTTTCCCCACCGAGCAGCAGAGAGTTAAGTCATTCAGCCTAGAAGCGCGATAGCAAGGAGCAAGTGAAGCCGTTGCTTTTTAAGCCCATGTTTCCCCGATTCCGACTCGGTTTGAGAGTGCCAATTTCACCGCCACATCAGCATGTTGCGCATCACCTCTGTTTATTCCCTCCCTTCCGCAAAAAAAAGGTTCCACAGAGATTTGAACTCGGATCGCTGGATTCAAAGCCCAGAGT
>NC_138728.1:31718033-31730533 GCF_965113295.1 Leuciscus leuciscus | reverse complement strand
GAAAGGAGGTGGAGTTTGGTCACTGGACCCCCTCGACCAAAAGGCACGGAGACGGTTCCTCTGCCGAAACCCGGGATCGAACCAGGGACCTTTAGATCTTCAGTCTAACGCTCTCCCAACTGAGCTATTTCGGCCAGGTCCAGTGGTGGTTTAGCCAGCGGAGATTTTTTGGAGGCGAGCAGAGCTGAAGGCCTGATTAGCCGAAGGTCCGAGAGAAAAACAGTGGCCAGTACGGGGATCGAACCCGCGACCTTGGCGTTATTAGCACCACGCTCTAACCAACTGAGCTAACCGGCCTCGTTCCGACTGTTTTCATCCCCAATTTCTCCGAAACATCCTGGTTTCCCTAATCAGGCTGAAGAGATTAAAAGCGAAGCCTGAGAACGGGCTCGTCCGGGATTTGAACCCGGGACCTCTCGCACCCTAAGCGAGAATCATACCCCTAGACCAACGAGCCAACACGGACGCTGCAGCCTGTCCGCAAACATTTGCGCTTGCGTGGCTTAAAGCGCAATATTTGAATTAAATCTACAACCAAATGGTTGCCAGTGCAGAGAGTAGCCTCTCGCTGCATCCTGCGGTGGACATCCAACCCGGCCACATCCAAGTGTGACGTCAGAAGCCACCACGCCCATGCCCAAATTGGACACAGTCTCATTAACGTTAACATTTAAAAACAGGAAGAAGCATCGAGAAGAGAAGACGAAGGTAACTGCGAACTATTCTAACTGCATTATTACATCACCAATTTCATGTTGTTATTTGGATTAAGGGTAAATATGAAAAATATATTATTTCAGTGCTTATGTGTGACGTTACATCCTGTAAATCTTATTCTGCTCGTAAAGAATATGAGATTTGATTGTCACTCTGTCAGTTGTAAATACTGCATATTGAAAAAGTCATTGCTATGCAAAGAAGTTATACATGTTTAGATAATGTAATGTGATGATAAACTGTTGTAATATGCATAAGTTTTATTATTGATTCATAGTAAATACAGTGACGGCAAGCCAGCCATCACATCAGCAGTCTTTCCTAACTATATTATACTTCTTTTCAGGAGTACTACTGCATGCTAGCACTACTATACTATATAATGGTTTGCTGTTCAGTAGTGATATTATTGTATATTTATATTAACGTTTTTCATAGGCCATCATAAATGCCCTGGCTGTCCTCCGGGATGTCTCCTTACAGGAGGCGGAGCAGGTCTTCCTTTCTGGTCCGGATTATCATTGCAGGTCAGAGTAGATTATTAATTATTTTTGCACAATGCCCAGTGCACCCTTTTGTTACTGATATTTCTGTTAACACAACAGTGACTGTTCTCTGATAACTATTTCAGTGAAGTGGAAGATTTTAACAGATGAATTGACAAACAATTGAGGAAAGAAGGGAGACCATTCAATTGGTGGGTATTGCTCTTACATTTACACATTTGGAGTTTGGAATTAGACGTCAGTAACATGAATATTCTATTTGACTTTCTCTCTCTACAACATTTTGTAAGTGTTAAATCAGAAATATATATTTCAGTTGAACATGTTAAACAAATTCTATTCTCTCTCTCTCTCTCTCTCTCTCACAGAGTTGAAGCCATTCTTGCAGCAACTGGTGGAAAAGGGGATCTTTTTGGTGCTTTTGTTCTAGCACAATATTTTGATGTAAACTTGATGTATTAACACAAAATATTAAATTAAAATATTAATTTGTGACCAAGATATTTTGAACTATGATGATATTTTGATATGTTAAACTCATAAAACCTGTACAGAAGGGGAAGCGAGAGATTAACTGGTTTTTATGTATTAAAATATTGTGCAAAAGGTCATTTATTTCAGTAATTCAACATAGCTGTAAGCCATAATCATCAAATTTATAACACATAAAGGCTTGAATTATCTCACTTTGCATGTAATGAGTCTATATTATATATTAGTATCAGCTTTTAGTTGAATTACTGAAATAAATGAACTTTTGCACGATATTCTAATTTTTCGAGTTTCACCATATTGGTTCTTTAACTTAAGGTTAACATAAATTTAATTCTGCTGTTCTTTAATTTGATTTCAAAGTCATTTGCTATAACAGGCATTAACTAATAAGTGAATTCTTAATTTAATTGTAAAAATGCAATATTTCTATAACCACATAGAAAGAAATGTAAAAAAAAAAAAAAGTTTACATTTATTTTCTTTATTTAGAAGGGGTAACTATTTTGGAGTCCATATAATTAAGAAAGTGACAAAAACTCGTTTTATTATTAAATGCTCCCTTATACGTTTATTATAGCAAAACCATGATTATTGATTACCATTTGTATAACAGAAATACAAGAGAAATACAAAAATATCGTTTTAAGGTACATTGTTTACTTGTACTACCATGTCATTAACTTACAAAAACATGAATTAGACCATTCCAAGCCTGCCAAAAGCGTCACAATTTAACTGCATCAATAATCTGTAGCGTCACACCTCTACACCAATAACCTCATCTTTATTATAAACCAATAACTATGATAACAACCGTAAACATATTGCCGACAGGAAGCAGCGCCATTT
This sequence comes from Leuciscus leuciscus, assembly GCF_965113295.1. NCBI lineage: Eukaryota > Metazoa > Chordata > Actinopteri > Cypriniformes > Leuciscidae > Leuciscus > Leuciscus leuciscus. The sequence goes on along the minus strand of NC_138728.1, from coordinate 31,727,966 downwards.
TGCGCATGCGTATAACAAATCGAGTCACGTGCCGTTTTTGGACATGGGCGAGGCTTCCGACGTCACACTTGGATGGGCGTGGCTTCTGACGTCACACTTGGATGTGGGCCGGGTTGGATATCCACCGCAGGATGCAGCGAGCTGTAGTTGAGTGCAGACGGAAGATCTAAAGGTCCCTGGTTCAATCCCGGGTTTAATTAAAGGGATCGCTCCTCGACTTTGTCTTTGAGAGCGATGGACACCTGCTTTCGCTTGGCAAGGGGAATTAGCTCAAATGGTAGAGCGCTCGCTTAGCATGCGAGAGGTAGCGGGATCGATGCCCGCATTCTCCATGTGGTGTAAACTCCCTCGATGAGCTTTTGAGGCTCACTGCTGCCGAAACGTTTTTTTTGGGACGAGGGCCTGCGCACATTCCATGCAAAAGCAGGTCCCACCGAGATTTGAACTCGGATCGCTGGATTCAGAGTCCAGAGTGCTAACCATTACACCATGGAACCTCGGCGTGGCTCACCTTTCCCCACCGAGCAGCAGAGAGTTAAGTCATTCAGCCTAGAAGCGCGATAGCAAGGAGCAAGTGAAGCCGTTGCTTTTTAAGCCCATGTTTCCCCGATTCCGACTCGGTTTGAGAGTGCCAATTTCACCGCCACATCAGCATGTTGCGCATCACCTCTGTTTATTCCCTCCCTTCCGCAAAAAAAAGGTTCCACCGAGATTTGAACTCGGATCGCTGGATTCAAAGCCCAGAGTGCTAACCATTACACCATGGAACCAACACCCCCTGAAAGGCAGAAAGCGATGAGCCTATGTGGAATCAGGTAGAAAGGAGGTGGAGTTTGGTCACTTGACCCCCTCGACCAAAAGGCACGGAGACGGTTCCTCTGCCGAAACCCGGGATCGAACCAGGGACCTTTAGATCTTCAGTCTAACGCTCTCCCAACTGAGCTATTTCGGCCAGGTCCAGTGGTGGTTTAGCCAGCGGAGATTTTTTGGAGGCGAGCAGAGCTGAAGGCCTGATTAGCCGAAGGTCCGAGAGAAAAACAGTGGCCAGTACGGGGATCGAACCCGCGACCTTGGCGTTATTAGCACCACGCTCTAACCAACTGAGCTAACCGGCCTCGTTCCGACTGTTTTCATCCCCAATTTCTCCGAAACATCCTGGTTTCCCTAATCAGGCTGAAGAGATTAAAAGCGAAGCCTGAGAACGGGCTCGTCCGGGATTTGAACCCGGGACCTCTCGCACCCTAAGCGAGAATCATACCCCTAGACCAACGAGCCAACACGGACGCTGCAGCCTGTCCGCAAACATTTGCGCTTGCGTGGCTTAAAGCGCAATATTTGAATTAAATCTACAACCAAATGGTTGCCAGTGCAGACGGAAGATCTAAAGGTCCCTGGTTCAATCCCGGGTTTAATTAAAGGGATCGCTCCTCGACTTTGTCTTTGAGAGCGATGGACACCTGCTTTCGCTTGGCAAGGGGAATTAGCTCAAATGGTAGAGCGCTCGCTGCGCAAAGGAAGGGGCCCAATCTTTGCGCCCCGCACGCAAGCCAAAAAGACGCAGAAAACGGGAATGTGCCCACAAATTTCCCCCGCAACATTATTAGGGCTTTATTCCAGTGCGTTATGAAGTAGTTTTAGTTACATGTGAAACAAGTCACCCTCCGCGGGCTGGATTCGAACCTCTGTTCTGCGTGCGATCAACTGCGCCTGCGTCTTCATTTAATTATCTATGACATCATTATATTGGTTGATATTTTTTGTGTATTATAGTTTAAAACATTTTTTTGCATATTACATGTTTATGGTTTAATCAAATGAATAAAAACATTTCTTTAAATGTGTTTTTGTGAGGGATATTTGATTGACCTGATTTATCAATTTGTTTTAAGACACTTCAAATGTTTTATTAAATGTTTTTTTTTTATATATTTTTTTTATATTGCATATTACATGTTGTTTATGGTTTAATAAAATGAATAAAATTGTTTCTTCAAATAGCCTATGTGTTTTTTGTGAGGGATATGATTTGATTGATATGATTTAACAGATTTATTTTAAGGCACTTCAAATGTTTTATTAAAATGAATACACACAAATATTTAAATGACACTTCAAATGTAAAATGTTTTATTAAAATGAATACACACAAATATTGAAATGAGTACACAGACACAAACACACACGTATATAAATATATATGTACATACACACTGGGTGGACACATGTACAGTAATATATACAAAATATACAAATTGTTTATTGAGGAGGCGGAGTTTGGCATGTATTTTGCTGGCGCTGTTCTGCCAACCAGTCATCTAAAGATTTTCCATTTGAGGCAGCCAAGCAAAATGTGGCATTACCATATCGGCTATGGCCAAACTCTTTGGTTTTGGGCTGCCCACATTTGCTGCACATGTTAAAGGTAACCCCTCGCACATACTTCCTCTTATGGACTCCGCTTTCCGTCTCCTGGGCCCTCCGGCGCCGGTTCCTCTGGGTGTAACGGGACACAGGTGCAGCAGACACAGGAGCAGGAGCAGGCGGAGCTGGGCCTGCACCGGATGTTGACGCACCAGAAGGGGGAATCACCATTGACACGGTCATGTCAGGGTTAAGGACTAGTGACAATGACCCAGGTGCTGAAATGGGCTGCACAAGTCCTGATGCTGTGGGGGCAGGTGCAATGGGGCACACCATGGTGGTGGCAGCAGCGGGCCGTCGACCTGGTCGCAGAAGAGGAGCCTGTCCTTCTCGATTTGGCGGGAAGATAAAAGTATGTTTTGGGCCTAGGAAGGGGCCCAATCTTTGCGCCCCGCACGCAAGCCAAAAAGACGCAGAAAACGGGAATGTGCCCACAAATTTCCCCCGCAACATTATTAGGGCTTTATTCCAGTGCGTTATGAAGTAGTTTTAGTTACATGTGAAACAAGTCACCCTCCGCGGGCTGGATTCGAACCTCTGTTCTGCGTGCGATCAACTGCGCCTGCGTCTTCATTTAATTATCTATGACATCATTATATTGGTTGATATTTTTTGTGTATTATAGTTTAAAACATTTTTTTGCATATTACATGTTTATGGTTTAATCAAATGAATAAAAACATTTCTTTAAATGTGTTTTTGTGAGGGATATTTGATTGACCTGATTTATCAATTTGTTTTAAGACACTTCAAATGTTTTATTAAATGTTTTTTTTTTATATATTTTTTTTATATTGCATATTACATGTTGTTTATGGTTTAATAAAATGAATAAAATTGTTTCTTCAAATAGCCTATGTGTTTTTTGTGAGGGATATGATTTGATTGATATGATTTAACAGATTTATTTTAAGGCACTTCAAATGTTTTATTAAAATGAATACACACAAATATTTAAATGACACTTCAAATGTAAAATGTTTTATTAAAATGAATACACACAAATATTGAAATGAGTACACAGACACAAACACACACGTATATAAATATATATGTACATACACACTGGGTGGACACATGTACAGTAATATATACAAAATATACAAATTGTTTATTGAGGAGGCGGAGTTTGGCATGTATTTTGCTGGCGCTGTTCTGCCAACCAGTCATCTAAAGATTTTCCATTTGAGGCAGCCAAGCAAAATGTGGCATTACCATATCGGCTATGGCCAAACTCTTTGGTTTTGGGCTGCCCACATTTGCTGCACATGTTAAAGGTAACCCCTCGCACATACTTCCTCTTATGGACTCCGCTTTCCGTCTCCTGGGCCCTCCGGCGCCGGTTCCTCTGGGTGTAACGGGACACAGGTGCAGCAGACACAGGAGCAGGAGCAGGCGGAGCTGGGCCTGCACCGGATGTTGACGCACCAGAAGGGGGAATCACCATTGACACGGTCATGTCAGGGTTAAGGACTAGTGACAATGACCCAGGTGCTGAAATGGGCTGCACAAGTCCTGATGCTGTGGGGGCAGGTGCAATGGGGCACACCATGGTGGTGGCAGCAGCGGGCCGTCGACCTGGTCGCAGAAGAGGAGCCTGTCCTTCTCGATTTGGCGGGAAGATAAAAGTATGTTTTGGGCCTGAGGTCGATGCCGCTTCATCCAATTTTTCCCTCGGTGGAGGAAGCTGCGTATCAGCCACAGCAATTGGGTCAGGTGGAGTCAGTCCCTGAGCGAGGACACTCATTTCCTGTTTCTTCTGCTGCCGTTGAAACCTGAAAATAAATTACATGTATTATATATATATATATATATATATGTTTATAGAAGTATTCAGTTAATTTGAAGCAAATAATGTGCCTTGCTTACCACTGAATGAGTGTCTTCTGGTTTATCTCAAACAGCTGGATCATTGTTTCATCCATTAGCCTGCGATTGTTAAGCACCAGCTCTCGGATGTGGTGGTAATCCGAGAGGATTTTAGACCACCTGGGGGTGCAAACTCCAGCCTTCTTGGTCGGCGACTTGTGTAAAGCACACAGCTTTGTACAAATGGCCTCAACCAAGCGGCTGGTGCTGGGCCACTGTGCTGGACCCCCGGGATGTCCAATCAGACACCGTTTCACACTCTCCACACCCGGTGTGACTCCGGACCGTTTCGGTGCCTTAAAGCGTCCATGTGTCAGCTGAGGCTGATGTCGAGGCTGATAGTTGACCCGCTGTTTGTCTGTGTCATGGAGAGCTGTCCACAGCTGGATGGCCTCTGTCACCTGCAGGTCAGTGAGGTAAGGAGCCTCACGAAGACCAACCAGGTAACCAGCCAGATCCTGGACCTTGTCCCACCCAGCGATGCCATCAGGCCCAATGACTGCTCCCTAGTAAATTCAGATTCATGTTAATATATGTGGAATAAAATGAGATTGAAATTAAATAAAGCCCTTAAAGTGTCTTACCTGAGTTTCGTCGGAGAGACTGCTTCCAGTGTCAGATGGCTGTGACAACACTGAAGGCGCAGGGGCAAGATGCTGTCCTTCTTCCAGTGACACGTCAGCCATTGATACGTCAGCCAGTGATGCTGGGGACTGAGGCTGAGGCACAGATGAGGGGCTGTTTGCGAGATCACCGCAAGGGTCATTCTCGTACAGCACTGGAACTGTGATGTCCTCCGTGATGTCTTCCTCAAATCCCTCATCTTGCAGGTCTTGGTCATCAATTTCCTCCACCAGCCTGTCTTCCTCCTCTGGGTTCTGGAGCACTGGAGTCAGTGTTTTGCCAGTCTGGCTGTAAAGGTACTCTATTCCGAGCAATTCACCTACAAGAATAAAATGGAAAAAAATAAAGTTTTGTTAATATTTTGTCTAGTAAATTTAAGGCTAAATAGATAACTTAGTATAATATTACAAAATAACAAATTAATGAATTTCTTGCCTGTATATGCTCCAGGAGGGCGATAGCGCTCATCCCAGGGCTTCCCAAAGACTCTCTGGCTAAGCTGGTCCACAGCCTCTCTCATGGCACTGCCATATGACCGGATGGAGGACACTCCTTTTATGGCATCTTCCATCCGGTCATCATTCCAACGCATCAAGCCTTCAAGGAGATAGGCCTGAAAATGCGCATCACTGGCACTGGTTCCTAAAAGTTACATAAATAAAAAAGGTTTTATACGTCACATATGTACAAGATATTTACTACACATGAGATGCTATGAAGTAACTGGTAACATGTAATAGAGCTATGTAATTACATTAAACAATTATTGTCGTTATAACCAGAGTTACTAGTGACTTGTCAGGCAAGACAGCTTTGTCAATGCTTTTATGACATCAGAAAAGAAATGTAATATTACTGTAAATTGTGACATTTATTAATGTGACATTACTTTAATGTAAATAGAAGCAGTTACAGTGCTTACATGTTTTACAGAAAAATGTGTAACCCATATGTATGTAATACCTGGAATAAAACGGTTCAGGTGGAGGTGGAATGACTCCAAGGAGGTAGAGCCTCGAGCACACCTGTAGCAGCACAGCTCCACACCGCCTTTCTTCAGTGTCCCCTTCTTTATGTATAGCGGAAAGTGCTCTGGGTCTTGGATACACTGTACGTGCTTCCGCTGTTCTTTCCATATCTGCTGGATCCGTTCGTGGTTCAGAAGTGGAACTCCGAGAGTGTCCTTTCCGTCCGCACTGTCAAACTGATCAATCAGTTTCCCAATCAATATGGTGGTCTCCTCCTCCCCCCTGGTCCTCCTCCGGCAGTGCAGTGCCAACTCCCTCCGGTTAATGCGAGCACGGACCGCCTTTTCTGAGATGTAGCCAGTCTTCTTTGCTGCCAGCTCACCCTCCTTTGCACGGCGAAGAGCAGCCACATCCTCTGGATCCCACTCGAATATGGACATGGACAGACGTGCCATGAAGATCCCGTAGAGCGGATGAGCCTCTGTCGTGACACCTGCAGCAAATCGCCGCATGAAATGCCAGATGTCAAGGCGCACTTCAAGCTCATCCCACTCCGAAAACATGGCCTTAACCTGAGACTGGCCGTGCTGACTGCAGCAATCTCGGTCCACGTACATCACTTTTGGGGATGCCTCTCCTGCCTCTCGGTAGCGTTTCATTAGGCCAGCTGCCATGGGGTCCAGTGCATGTCCCTCGGCGGCTGTTAGGACAGAGACAAGGACTTGGCCGTGTTCGTTACCCACATTAGTGCACCAGGCAGCTGTTCCTGAAGCAGCACCGGCAAGTTTTTTTGTGACCTATTGGGGAAAACAGAAGGGTAAAAAAAAAGAAAAAAGTATAACAAAATAAAAACTCATAACTGTTCATTATGTACACGCACATATCCATATCTGGACAATTTCTGGATATAAACAGGGCTGTGATACCTTTTTTGTGGAGTCCATCTTGAGAACACAGCCAAAGACGGATGTAATTTTGGCCTTGACCTCGTCCAGTCGCCCCAGAACATCCCTGGCGTACACAGCTAACAGCCACTTAGGTTTAGGTAGGGCAGGTAAAAGGGGAGGCTCAGCAAACACAGGAGGCTGCACAAGGGAGGACCTTGTGAATGGTTCACAGGCAGTCAGGTACTGCAGGACACGCTGTGTCCAGGCCTCACTGTGCTGTTCCATCAGCTTCTTGTAGAGCTGAGTCACACTGTTGCCCAGTGTCCTCTCCCTCATCATCCTCACCACCCGGTTGTCACATGAGTACCTAAGGAAACAACAGTATAATCATGCAAATGCTTTGGTTGGAAAAAATAACACAAATAAAAGCGCCTAATGGTTGTGATTATGAATTACCTGTATGTCAGCAAAGCTGGAAACTGACTGCGGTGGCCCATATCCAGCTGTCCCAAGATGTCCTCGTTCCAGGCTGGATACTTTTTTTTGCAGCGTTTGCACTCCAGATACTCAGTGGCAAGGTCATACCACCCATCGATGTCCAAGACCTTGCGCACGGTACGATAAAGTCCTGCCGCAGTAAGTCTGTGCTTACCACAGTCTGGGCGGACGCAGACAAGAGGAAACAACCACATCTTTAGCGGCATCCATAAGAAAATGGGCCGACAAAAGAAGAGGTCGGGTGAGGCGGGTGGCTGGGTGTTTATCAAAGGGGGCTGAGGAGGATACCACCAAAGCTTCATCTGGGACACTATTTCTGGCTTTCCGGTTCGCAGGTTGGCCTTAAACAGTGTGTTCCGGATCCACTCATGCTGGAAAGGTGGAAGATGATCTTTCCAGTGACCTGGAAGCTCAGCTGGTGGCTGATGATGAGGAAGATCTGGTGTCTGTGGTGTTTCCGCTGATGCACAGGCCTCTGAGTGAACAGTAACAAAAACAGTGTAAGGATGACTGTTTAATTTGATAGTAATACGCCATAAATGCAGCCCACAAACAGCCAGCGAAGCAGTAATTTTGGACAATTATTAATAATAATTATGATTACATTTAGGAATAACAGTGAAGAAAATGGTATTAGTGTTAAGAAGCAAAGAACACAGTGTACACTTTATTGATGTAAGGAATATGGGATCAATACAGCTCTTTGAGAATGAGGATTAGATGGAATGGAGACAGGAAAATGAGTCGTGAGGAATTCAGTAAAAAAAGTAATGATGCCCACAGCCCACGGAGCTAAAGAGTGAGTGAGAAGAGCAAGCTTTGTGAAAAAGTTATCCAGTGATTGTTTAGCAACGGGAAAATTAAGAAACGCAAATAAATACACTGACAACTTTGGACATACTTAAGGTTTGGAAGAAGTGCACTCAAAGAATGCATCCCGCTTGATGATGTCACATAATTCTGTGTTGTAAAAAAAATATATTTATTTATTTTCAAAAATAATGATTCTCAGTGGGTTTCCACAAAACATTCTTATAATATTTGCATTTGTGTCATATGCCACACCTGTATTTAGCTGTGCTTCACATTGTGATGCAGCAAATACCAGCTCCTCATCATCATCTTCAGCAGTGGGAATGGAAGTGCCTGGAGCACAAATGTTAAAACTATTACTGTGATCAATACACGGAGACAATTATGTAAGATGTTGCTTACTTACCAGTTGCGAATAGCTGCTTTCGGGCCAAATGTTTGGCTGGGGGTTCTGCTGCCGGAGGAGGTAAAGTGGATTGCAGTAATGGATCTGGAAACAACAAGTGGACAAGTTTGCCATAACGATAAATTAATACATGTAGAAATGCTGTAGGGAAAATTCTATATTCACACTCCTACTCACAGGGTTTAACTGGTGACATTAGTTTTTTTGCCAGCTGTGAAGGTGACAAATGTTTGCCACGCACCAACAGCGCTTTCACAGTGGCGGTCTGCTTTACACCAGTTCGGATGGCTGTAGGTGGAGGTGCAGAGGCACTGGAGGCTGCAGGTGGACGTGCAGGCTGATGTACCCTGGTCCCCATTTCAGAAGCCTGTCTTTTCAGGACATACGCCTTGAAAATGGCCATGTTGGTGTTGGGCCTGGCATCTGCCTTAACCAGGTACCTGATGAGGGCTTCGGCCTCCTTGCTCTGGTCCTCAAAAACATCCTTCATGGACCGGCCCTGAAAGTCACCAAACTCCACCATCAAGCAGCCCTGGTCTCCAGTTGCCCGGGCTTCTGCTTGCATTCCCTGCTTCCTCTTATATTTCTCCACTTCTTCTGCCATCTCTCTAATATAAGAAGTGTACTGTAGGAACAGTTGTTTGTTTTCTGACAGGGGGGTTGTCTGCGCTTTCTCACTGGAAATGCTGAGCACCAAATATACTGCGTACCCCAGAGAGTTTTCCAGGAGCCATCTAAAACTCTGACCCTGGTACTTCCCAAACTGAAGTTTGCAGTGAGCCAGTACTAAAAACTGGTCACTGGGATCTCCACCGTTTGTGAAGACAAAATTACTTGCCTCTGCCAGCACCTCCTCCTTTGATTTGGCCCTTCCAGACACCACATTTTCAAGACCATTCGCCTCCACCGATGGCGCCATGAGGAGACGGTTTGATGTTGCCGACTGGCGGCGAAAAACGGGGTATGCGTACATTTTCTGAAATGAAAATCAGAGAGACTATTACCTCTTGCAATCTTAAAGATACTTGTATGTTAACTGTGTAATGATAATTTAACAAGCTACACACCAGGACTTAAATCATGTTTATCAGGCATTTTAGGAGACACAAGTCAGTGGGGAAATAAATTATATTTCAATTTTCCTATGAAATATTAGATATTATTATGAAAATCTTGACAATTACTACTAACACCCATTATTACACTTCTTTTTTCATTACATGTTGCCCCAAGAATAAATTAATATGCAAATTAGATACATAGATACATTGTATAAAATGGGAAAACCCGCTTATGGCCATTTTACACACATATTGCATAAAGCAAAATGATATATCAAATTATTCTGTTATATATTTTATAACATAGTTAATACCAAAAAAATACCATTGTTTTTGCCTATTTATGTCTTTTTAAATGAAATAATATTTAATAAATGAGTCCTAGT
>NC_138728.1:31705533-31713033 GCF_965113295.1 Leuciscus leuciscus | reverse complement strand
ATGTTTATGGTTTAATCAAATGAATAAAAACATTTCTTTAAATGTGTTTTTGTGAGGGATATTTGATTGACCTGATTTATCAATTTGTTTTAAGACACTTCAAATGTTTTATTAAATGTTTTTTTTTTATATTGCATATTACATGTTGTTTATGGTTTAATAAAATGAATAAAATTGTTTCTTCAAATAGCCTATGTGTTTTTTGTGAGGCATATGATTTGATTGATATGATTTAACAGATTTATTTTAAGGCACTTCAAATGTTTTATTAAAATGAATACACACAAATATTTAAATGACACTTCAAATGTAAAATGTTTTATTAAAATGAATACACACAAATATTGAAATGAGTACACAGACACAAACACACACGTATATAAATATATATGTACATACACACTGGGTGGACACATGTACAGTAATATATACAAAATATACAAATTGTTTATTGAGGAGGCGGAGTTTGGCATGTATTTTGCTGGCGCTGTTCTGCCAACCAGTCATCTAAAGATTTTCCATTTGAGGCAGCCAAGCAAAATGTGGCATTACCATATCGGCTATGGCCAAACTCTTTGGTTTTGGGCTGCCCACATTTGCTGCACATGTTAAAGGTAACCCCTCGCACATACTTCCTCTTATGGACTCCGCTTTCCGTCTCCTGGGCCCTCCGGCGCCGGTTCCTCTGGGTGTAACGGGACACAGGTGCAGCAGACACAGGAGCAGGCGGAGCTGGGCCTGCACCGGATGTTGACGCACCAGAAGGGGGAATCACCATTGACACGGTCATGTCAGGGTTAAGGACTAGTGACAATGACCCAGGTGCTGAAATGGGCTGCACAAGTCCTGATGCTGTGGGGGCAGGTGCAATGGGGCACACCATGGTGGTGGCAGCAGCGGGCCGTCGACCTGGTCGCAGAAGAGGAGCCTGTCCTACTCGATTTGGCGGGAAGATAAAAGTATGTTTTGGGCCTGAGGTCGATGCCGCTTCATCCAATTTTTCCCTCGGTGGAGGAAGCTGCGTATCAGCCACAGCAATTGGGTCAGGTGGAGTCAGTCCCTGAGCGAGGACACTCATTTCCTGTTTCTTCTGCTGCCGTTGAAACCTGAAAATAAATTACATGTATTATATATATATATATATATGTTTATAGAAGTATTCAGTTAATTTGAAGCAAATAATGTGCCTTGCTTACCACTGAATGAGTGTCTTCTGGTTTATCTCAAACAGCTGGATCATTGTTTCATCCATTAGCCTGCGATTGTTAAGCACCAGCTCTCGGATGTGGTGGTAATCCGAGAGGATTTTAGACCACCTGGGGGTGCAAACTCCAGCCTTCTTGGTCGGCGACTTGTGTAAAGCACACAGCTTTGTACAAATGGCCTCAACCAAGCGGCTGGTGCTGGGCCACTGTGCTGGACCCCCGGGATGTCCAATCAGACACCGTTTCACACTCTCCACACCCGGTGTGACTCCGGACCGTTTCGGTGCCTTAAAGCGTCCATGTGTCAGCTGAGGCTGATGTCGAGGCTGATAGTTGACCCGCTGTTTGTCTGTGTCATGGAGAGCTGTCCACAGCTGGATGGCCTCTGTCACCTGCAGGTCAGTGAGGTAAGGAGCCTCACGAAGACCAACCAGGTAACCAGCCAGATCCTGGACCTTGTCCCACCCAGCGATGCCATCAGGCCCAATGACTGCTCCCTAGTAAATTCAGATTCATGTTAATATATGTGGAATAAAATGAGATTGAAATTAAATAAAGCCCTTAAAGTGTCTTACCTGAGTTTCGTCGGAGAGACTGCTTCCAGTGTCAGATGGCTGTGACAACACTGAAGGCGCAGGGGCAAGATGCTGTCCTTCTTCCAGTGACACGTCAGCCATTGATACGTCAGCCAGTGATGCTGGGGACTGAGGCTGAGGCACAGATGAGGGGCTGTTTGCGAGATCACCGCAAGGGTCATTCTCGTACAGCACTGGAACTGTGATGTCCTCCGTGATGTCTTCCTCAAATCCCTCATCTTGCAGGTCTTGGTCATCAATTTCCTCCACCAGCCTGTCTTCCTCCTCTGGGTTCTGGAGCACTGGAGTCAGTGTTTTGCCAGTCTGGCTGTAAAGGTACTCTATTCCGAGCAATTCACCTACAAGAATAAAATGGAAAAAAATAAAGTTTTGTTAATATTTTGTCTAGTAAATTTAAGGCTAAATAGATAACTTAGTATAATATTACAAAATAACAAATTAATGAATTTCTTGCCTGTATATGCTCCAGGAGGGCGATAGCGCTCATCCCAGGGCTTCCCAAAGACTCTCTGGCTAAGCTGGTCCACAGCCTCTCTCATGGCACTGCCATATGACCGGATGGAGGACACTCCTTTTATGGCATCTTCCATCCGGTCATCATTCCAACGCATCAAGCCTTCAAGGAGATAGGCCTGAAAATGCGCATCACTGGCACTGGTTCCTAAAAGTTTCATAAATAAAAAAGGTTTTATACGTCACATATGTACAAGATATTTACTACACATGAGATGCTATGAAGTAACTGGTAACATGTAATAGAGCTATGTAATTACATTAAACAATTATTGTCGTTATAACCAGAGTTACTAGTGACTTGTCAGGCAAGACAGCTTTGTCAATGCTTTTATGACATCAGAAAAGAAATGTAATATTACTGTAAATTGTGACATTTATTAATGTGACATTACTTTAATGTAAATAGAAGCAGTTACAGTGCTTACATGTTTTACAGAAAAATGTGTAACCCATATGTATGTAATACCTGGAATAAAACGGTTCAGGTGGAGGTGGAATGACTCCAAGGAGGTAGAGCCTCGAGCACACCTGTAGCAGCACAGCTCCACACCGCCTTTCTTCAGTGTCCCCTTCTTTATGTATAGCGGAAAGTGCTCTGGGTCTTGGATACACTGTACGTGCTTCCGCTGTTCTTTCCATATCTGCTGGATCCGTTCGTGGTTCAGAAGTGGAACTCCGAGAGTGTCCTTTCCGTCCGCACTGTCAAACTGATCAATCAGTTTCCCAATCAATATGGTGGTCTCCTCCTCCCCCCTGGTCCTCCTCCGGCAGTGCAGTGCCAACTCCCTCCGGTTAATGCGAGCACGGACCGCCTTTTCTGAGATGTAGCCAGTCTTCTTTGCTGCCAGCTCACCCTCCTTTGCACGGCGAAGAGCAGCCACATCCTCTGGATCCCACTCGAATATGGACATGGACAGACGTGCCATGAAGATCCCGTAGAGCGGATGAGCCTCTGTCGTGACACCTGCAGCAAATCGCCGCATGAAATGCCAGATGTCAAGGCGCACTTCAAGCTCATCCCACTCCGAAAACATGGCCTTAACCTGAGACTGGCCGTGCTGACTGCAGCAATCTCGGTCCACGTACATCACTTTTGGGGATGCCTCTCCTGCCTCTCGGTAGCGTTTCATTAGGCCAGCTGCCATGGGGTCCAGTGCATGTCCCTCGGCGGCTGTTAGGACAGAGACAAGGACTTGGCCGTGTTCGTTACCCACATTAGTGCACCAGGCAGCTGTTCCTGAAGCAGCACCGGCAAGTTTTTTTGTGACCTATTGGGGAAAACAGAAGGGTAAAAAAAAAGAAAAAAGTATAACAAAATAAAAACTCATAACTGTTCATTATGTACACGCACATATCCATATCTGGACAATTTCTGGATATAAACAGGGCTGTGATACCTTTTTTGTGGAGTCCATCTTGAGAACACAGCCAAAGACGGATGTAATTTTGGCCTTGACCTCGTCCAGTCGCCCCAGAACATCCCTGGCGTACACAGCTAACAGCCACTTAGGTTTAGGTAGGGCAGGTAAAAGGGGAGGCTCAGCAAACACAGGAGGCTGCACAAGGGAGGACCTTGTGAATGGTTCACAGGCAGTCAGGTACTGCAGGACACGCTGTGTCCAGGCCTCACTGTGCTGTTCCATCAGCTTCTTGTAGAGCTGAGTCACACTGTTGCCCAGTGTCCTCTCCCTCATCATCCTCACCACCCGGTTGTCACATGAGTACCTAAGGAAACAACAGTATAATCATGCAAATGCTTTGGTTGGAAAAAATAACACAAATAAAAGCGCCTAATGGTTGTGATTATGAATTACCTGTATGTCAGCAAAGCTGGAAACTGACTGCGGTGGCCCATATCCAGCTGTCCCAAGATGTCCTCGTTCCAGGCTGGATACTTTTTTTTGCAGCGTTTGCACTCCAGATACTCAGTGGCAAGGTCATACCACCCATCGATGTCCAAGACCTTGCGCACGGTACGATAAAGTCCTGCCGCAGTAAGTCTGTGCTTACCACAGTCTGGGCGGACGCAGACAAGAGGAAACAACCACATCTTTAGCGGCATCCATAAGAAAATGGGCCGACAAAAGAATAGGTCGGGTGAGGCGGGTGGCTGGGTGTTTATCAAAGGGGGCTGAGGAGGATACCACCAAAGCTTCATCTGGGACACTATTTCTGGCTTTCCGGTTCGCAGGTTGGCCTTAAACAGTGTGTTCCGGATCCACTCATGCTGGAAAGGTGGAAGATGATCTTTCCAGTGACCTGGAAGCTCAGCTGGTGGCTGATGATGAGGAAGATCTGGTGTCTGTGGTGTTTCCGCTGATGCACAGGCCTCTGAGTGAACAGTAACAAAAACAGTATAAGGATGACTGTTTAATTTGATAGTAATACGCCATAAATGCAGCCCACAAACAGCCAGCGAAGCAGTAATTTTGGACAATTATTAATAATAATTATGATTACATTTAGGAATAACAGTGAAGAAAATGGTATTAGTGTTAAGAAGCAAAGAACACAGTGTACACTTTATTGATGTAAGGAATATGGGATCAATACAGCTCTTTGAGAATGAGGATTAGATGGAATGGAGACAGGAAAATGAGTCGTGAGGAATTCAGTAAAAAAAGTAATGATGCCTACAGCCCACGGAGCTAAAGAGTGAGTGAGAAGAGCAAGCTTTGTGAAAAAGTTATCCAGTGATTGTTTAGCAACGGGAAAATTAAGAAACGCAAATAAATACACTGACACCTTTGGACATCCTTAAGGTTTGGAAGAAGTGCACTCAAAGAATGCATCCCGCTTGATGATGTCACATAATTCTGTGTTGTAAAAAAAATATATTTAAAAATGTTTATTTATTTATTTTCAAAAATAATGATTCTCAGTGGGTTTCCACAAAACATTCTTATAATATTTGCATTTGTGTCATATGCCACACCTGTATTTAGCTGTGCTTCACATTGTGATGCAGCAAATACCAGCTCCTCATCATCATCTTCAGCAGTGGGAATGGAAGTGCCTGGAGCACAAATGTTAAAACTATTACTGTGATCAATACACGGAGACAATTATGTAAGATGTTGCTTACTTACCAGTTGCGAATAGCTGCTTTCGGGCCAAATGTTTGGCTGGGGGTTCTGCTGCCGGAGGAGGTAAAGTGGATTGCAGTAATGGATCTGGAAACAACAAGTGGACAAGTTTGCCATAACGATAAATTAATACATGTAGAAATGCTGTAGGGAAAATTCTATATTCACACTCCTACTCACAGGGTTTAACTGGTGACATTAGTTTTTTTGCCAGCTGTGAAGGTGACAAATGTTTGCCACGCACCAACAGCGCTTTCACAGTGGCGGTCTGCTGTACACCAGTTCGGATGGCTGTAGGTGGAGGTGCAGGGGCACTGGAGGCTGCAGGTGGACGTGCAGGCTGATGTACCCTGGTCCCCATTTCAGAAGCCTGTCTTTTCAGGACATACGCCTTGAAAATGGCCATGTTGGTGTTGGGCCTGGCATCTGCCTTAACCAGGTACCTGATGAGGGCTTTGGCCTCCTTGCTCTGGTCCTCAAAAACATCCTTCATGGACCGGCCCTGAAAGTCACCAAACTCCACCATCAAGCAGCCCTGGTCTCCAGTTGCCCGGGCTTCTGCTTGCATTTCCTGCTTCCGCTTATATTTCTCCACTTCTTCTGCCATCTCTCTAATATAAGAAGTGTACTGTAGGAACAGTTGTTTGTTTTCTGACAGGGGGGTTGTCTGCGCTTTCTCACTGGAAATGCTGAGCACCAAATATACTGCGTACCCCAGAGAGTTTTCCATGAGCCATCTAAAACTCTGACCCTGGTACTTCCCAAACTGAAGTTTGCAGTGAGCCAGTACTAAAAACTGGTCACTGGGATCTCCACCGTTTGTGAAGACAAAATTACTTGCCTCTGCCAGCACCTCCTCCTTTGATTTGGCCCTTCCAGACACCACATTTTCAAGACCATTCGCCTCCACCGATGGCGCCATGAGGAGACGGTTTGATGTTGCCGACTGGCGGCGAAAAACGGGGTATGCGTACATTTTCTGAAATGAAAATCAGAGAGACTATTACCTCTTGCAATCTTAAAGATACTTGTATGTTAACTGTGTAATGATAATTTAACAAGCTACACACCAGGACTTAAATCATGTTTATCAGGCATTTTAGGAGACACAAGTCAGTGGGGAAATAAATTATATTTCAATTTTCCTATGAAATATTAGATATTATTATGAAAATCTTGACAATTACTACTAACACCCATTATTACACTTCTTTTTTCATTACATGTTGCCCCAAGAATAAATTAATATGCAAATTAGATACATAGATACATTGTATAAAATGGGAAAACCCGCTTATGGCCATTTTACACACATATTGCATAAAGCAAAATGATATATCAAATTATTCTGTTATATATTTTATAACATAGTTAATACCATTAATACCAAAAAAATACCACTGTTTTTGCCTATTTATGTCTTTTTAAATGAAATAATATTTAATAAATGAGTCCTAGTGTGTATAACATATATTTATGAATAAAACATTATTTAAAAAAAACATTTTTGTAAAAAAAGTTATTACTCTGAACGATGTAATTACAAAAACAAACAAACAAAAAAAAACTAAATTAATACAACTTTTTTTGGTCTCAAGGGGGATATAGCTTAATTAGCAGCCGGCTAATTAACTTAACAGTAGCATGTTTCTTTTCTGTATTTTATCATGGGAAAAGTTACAGGTTCACAGGTGCTGAAGTAACCCTGTGCTATACACGCTAGCTAGCTATAATGGCATGTTTAATTTTCCAAAAATACATACTGTATATGAATAAATAATGAACGATTATACAGTAATGAAGAATAGCCTTACCTGTTGCAAAGATGACAATAATAGCGGTCGCCGATTGGTCAAAAGTACGTCACAGAAGAGAAACACGATTGGTGAAAAGTAAGCCATGGGAGACAAACGCGATTGGTCAAAAGTAAGCAACAGGAGAGAAACGCGATTGGTCAAAAGTAAGCCACAGGAGAGAAACGTGATTGGCTCATGTGGGCTTACTTTGGGCTTACTTTGGCTCAATCGGTAGGAAGCAGCGCATGCGATGCGAGAGGTAGCGGGATCGATGCCCGCATTCTCCATGTGGTGTAAACTC
>NC_138728.1:31528391-31610333 GCF_965113295.1 Leuciscus leuciscus | reverse complement strand
TCTCAAGTAAAAGAACAGTCATTAAATGTTCTAAAATAAATAATAATTATTAAGGACAATTTATATGACCATTATGTAGGCAGGTAAACCTTTTGAAATAAACAATCATTTTGGAATAATTACATGGTCTTTATTAAATGCAAATAAATATTCCTTAAAGGGATACTTCACCGATTAGCGTTAAACTTTGTATCAGTAGAAACCCGGTAGTATTTTCAAATGACCATGCTTCCCTCCCTCATTTCCCCCTGAGACTAGAGATTTCTGTATTGTGTGTCTGAAAAAAAACAAAAAACTCAGATGACGCAAAAATCTTCCTTTTGCGTCATTGGAGGCTGTTTTGTCCAGAGGCGAGAGACAACAGCCAGTAGTAGGAGCTCGTTCCTCATGTTTTCAACCCGCCCATAGGGGGTGGGATCTCACGATAAAATGGCGTCTTTTCAGTTTCGAGTCAACTAGTAGCCTAGTTGTATCATTTCTTCCGATACTGCCCTCTGTAACCGGTTGGCGTGGCTCGGGAGTGGCCTCGTAGGGCAGTGAAGCAAGTGCATTCTGGGAGTTGTTGTCTTTCATCCACATGAGCCAAAAATACATTTTCTGGCTTTTCTCAGTCTAGAAGGCACCCAGTTCTAAAATAATTTCACATTTCTACTACATAAATGACCCTATTTAAATTTCCAGCTGTGAAATATCTCTTTAATAGAAAGAAACAAAGGACATTTACAAATAAATAGTTATTTACAGCGAAGGCTTTTCTTCATTTCTCCTCTCCTGCAGCCACTCTTCCACAGTCTTTCCCTCTGCTGTGGCACAGAAGAAGAAGCTGCCACCCTGGTGTGCCCAAACTCTTTTTTTTTCTGGGCTGCCCACATCGACTGCATGTGTAATCGTACATGTTGCTGTGGAGGGTGCAGCCCTTGCTTCTGAGCTAAAAACTCTTCTGCCTTCCTCCACAAAGTTGTTTTGCTCAAGGATGTTCCTGTCGGTGGAGGAGAGAAGGCAGCTGGCGGTGGAGCAGAGAGGGATGCCGATGGTGGAGCAGAGATAGCGGGTGCTGATGCGGGGGAGGATGTCACTGCCCACGTCGTATGGCCTGACCTGACAGGTCAGGGTTTACGCCAAAGGGGAAAGGTGAAAGTGCTGATCCAGGAGCAGTGGGCACTGACGTCTTCTGTTTGGCTACAAGAAGCAGAGTGTGAGACACCATGCTGATCTGAGGTAAGAGCACACTCAGTGCCAGCACATCTGCTTCCAGCTTCTTCCTGTAGTTGTTGTACCTGTTTAAAATGGCACAATTAATAGGATGAACAGAATATGAGAATTGTAAAATTCCTTTTATAGCTGGCTTTAAAAAGAAACTACTTACCAGACAGAAAGCGTCCGCTGGTTGACCTCAAACAGCTGAATCCTTGCCCGTCTCCTCAGTGCTGGACAGTTTCCCACCAGCCTCTGTATGGCCTGGTAGTCTTGTAGAATGGCAGCCCAGCGGTTCAATGAAACGCCCCACTTCACCTTCCCCGCTGGATGAATTAATGGATGAGCCTCCCCCTAAAGGCCCTATCAGCTGAATGGGACTGTGATGGAACTAGAAGAAAGAATGTTAGGATATTTAAAGATTTTTATTTAATTTTTTTATTTACAACACAACATAATCCAAATATACGTAAGGGTAAAAAGGCACATTATTAAGTACACTGATCTAAACCCAAGAGACTTGAACAGCCACACACCTTTGTGCCATTCCTGAAACAGTTCTTGTTCAACATACCTGTCGTTTCAAAGGTGTTTGCTTTTTCTTTTGCCACGAAAACTACCATGTTCATGTAGAATATCAGTCCAGTGTAGCTTGCTGATGTTGGTACAGCGCTCTCAGAGAAAAACAGTTTGTAGAGACTCGAGTCAGCAGGACTCATCAGTGGCATCTGGTCCCTGTAAAAAAATTAAATAAAAAAATAACTGTGAACTAGTGATATATTATCGTTTGCGATATACCGGTAAAAATTCTCCTTACGATAAGAATTAGTCTGCCCGCGATAATAACGATAAAGCCTAGTTGATGACGTATTTCTGTTTGGGACCCATTTGCAGCTCGTGTGCAATGCAAAAACAAATATGTCGGAAGGCGGACGTGAAGCTGAGGCGGAGTTTGAGAGTTTTTCGCTCTCCGTGAAGTGCACTATTTCAGTTAATCTCAGTGGATGCACAGTGTATTTGATTTCGACGCACAGTAAACACTAGTGTGAGGCGCCGTTGCTTTGCTGAGAGCGCTCAGTGTTTCTCACATACACAAAAAGAGCATGAGAGTTTTCATTTATACATGGTTACCAAGTTTTAGTTCTATTTACTTAAGTTCTATCATTAAATAATGCTTGATTATTTGCACTCTCTTGTAATTTTGTAACCTGTCTGAAGACATGGTAGGAAATGTTACTTTTGCTGTATGCACTTTTTTTTGCCACTGTTTGCACCATGAGAGTATGAATAAATACAGAATCTGTTTTTACATTTCAAACTTGAAATTGATTTGAATTACTATTGTGTGTAATTAAGAGAGCAACTAGGGCTGCACTGTTTAAGGAAAAAAAATCGAATTGTGATTTTTCTGGTTAAACTTTTTTGGGGGGGGGAAATGCAGGCACCTATATTAGAAAGGAACACTTCAGTACACTAAAGAAAAATATATGGATTATCATATGTATTGTCACCATCATGTTTAGTCGTATTGAGTTCAAAGACTTTTAGTTTGTTTTCATTCAGCACGTCTGTTTCTTTGTCTTTGTTTTCCCACCACTGATCAGTCACCATGGACACCTACACAATCACCACAACTGTTCGTCATTGTCTCATCATCACTGTGCATTTAAGTTTCTCTTGAGTTCTCATTCATTGTCCGATATTATTCATGTTACATGTTTACACACTGTCTCGCATGTTGGCTGTATATTTTGATCTAGTGACAGTAAATAAACCCTGTTATGTACATCATCTTCGTCTTTCGTGGATTTGAGCGTTACATGTATACTAACGATGTTTTACATTTTTACCCAAAATAGGGTGGTGTGAGCATTATTAAAGAACCAAAGAACTCATCTTTACGAACCAATATCGATTCTTAAATCCCAAGAATCGATTAGTCATCCTGTTTTCAGTTGATGAATGAATGGAACATTGTAGTGCGCATTCCATCCAATAAATCGCAATAATCTTTGTGCTTTGTTACTATTGATATGAAACAAAGTCTCAGATTTTAAATTACGTCCATTTTCTTACGAAATTCTAAAACATAATTACCGTTTCGGTGCTGTGGTGTGAGATCGCTCTGGCGCAGCTCAGCTCAAGAGAAGCAGCAGCGCGGAGCGCACATGATCTTCTCTTCCGCCTTAATAAAATAAACATCTGAAAGTGTGTTAAAAGATAGAGTACAACTTATCGAAATCTGTATCATGTCTCATGGAATCGCTCAATCAGTGTTTCAACCGTGGAAAGACGTCAGTAAAACAGCTTGTAAACATTGTCATGTAACGTCACATTTACCTAAGAAAAACCATATCTAGTGACAATAAACTCGTTAGTCAGCTAGAAAAAATTAACTCTAGAGAGGAGCATTTTGCTAAATATATGCACCATATTACATATTCATTATAATTTGTTATGTTCTTCAATATTTAATGCATGTTTGAATAAATCTGGCAAGTTTTTATGACAGCCACCATTTAAATGTTTATATTTCATATAACTTTATTATTATAAAAATAAATAAAAGTGTAATTTAAGTGTTTGTATACAAATCATTTAATTTTTACCTTCAATATTATAGTAGGCTAATGAAGCCTAGTAGGCTACAACTGACTCCCATAGTTTACAGCATTAGTTAAGAGATTTAGATACAATTGTTTTCCTTGAGAAAATTTGCCATGTATTGTACCTGATATCCCAAATAATCAATATTGAATTGAATCGAATCAGAATTGAAATCGAATCGAATTGCAAGCTTGTGAATCGAAATCGAATCGAATTGTGAAATTTGTCTCAATACCCAGCCCTATTATAGAGCATAAAAACATCCTTGTGTTATACATTTATATTTATTTAGCATTGAAAGTTTGCTTACCTAACTTTATTTCATATGTCAACATGTTTCCATTGATATTTACACATTTTAGTCTGGCAGTAGTTTAACTAGTAATCTGTGTTCTAGTTTATTTAACAAGAACACGTTACCAAATGTAAGTGAGAATAAGTTACCTCCACTGGATCAATAGCATTCTTCTTCTTCTGATGTAAATTCAAGGCTTATTCCTCACAGCACATCTTCTTTCAAACTTGATGAAAAACAGAGGAATGATGAAGCTTGATGCTTTGTTTATCGAGGTGATGGGGGGCATCACATGGCTAATGTGGACGATTAAGGCCAATTTATACTTCTGCGTCGAGTGTACGCCGTAGTGTACGTCGTAGGCTACGCACGTAGGCGACGCCGTCGTAAGCATTTATACTTCTGCGAATGTCTGTGTTGCTCTGCAGTTACACCGCCGAAACGCTAGTTGGCGCGGGTGGGTTTTAATGTTCCACTGTGTTTACATTCCTCGCGGCTGTTTTGAGTTTAGGTTTCTACGAGCAATGGCGACTGAAGGAGTCATACAGATGGCTGTATTTCCGCACTTCTTCAAGCAATCTCTCGGCCACTTGGTCTATTTCCATGGCTCTTCACTGATCTTCGGAATTTAAAAATGGCGGGCGGGCGGTGCAGAAGATCATTCCGGAAATGCGTAGGAGGAAATGCGATGCTATCCAGCCGACCAATCACAGATCTTGCGGTCCGCGACGCGTAGTTACATTTTTGAGGAGGTGCGTGTTAGGGTACGGCGAAGGGTACGACGTATGGTACACGTCAATGCGTATGCTACGCCGTACCTTCTACGCGCACCCGACGCAGAAGTATAAATTGGCCTTTACTGTATGAATAGATTGCGCTGCACGTGGGTGTGTCCACATTAAAACATTGCACCTCTTGTTGGTTTCATATTGATTACATAAACAGAGAATATTTGTTGTCTATATGACTTATTTTAAATGTAGACACTTCAAGCTTTCTAAAGACATATCTCTCATGTCTCATTAGCAAATATTCGCTGAGTTTCAGTTCATTTTTGTGACGCGTTTCAGAAAGAAGTTCATAGAGACTGAGAAGGCATAATGTGCACACTGTTTTTTTTTATTTTACAAAAGCACAAAGTTTTGTTATTGTGAGTGTACGCAAATAAAAATAGACCCTTTACAGATTTGAATGATTTATAACTTGTTTCTGTATGACAAAGTTCTTTCACCATTATCAGGAAAAAATTTATCGCTGAACCCTAAGGGTTAAAACACTTTCCACACAAAGAACACGCATAGGGTCTCACATCTGCATGACCTTTCAGGTGTATCTGTCAGTCTGATGTCAAATATTTTTTATTACACTGATCAAAATTAAATGATCTCCCTCCAGTGAATGTGTAATGTGAAACTGCTCTATTTTGTAAACCTCTTGCTAAACTGAGGGACAAATCAATTTCTTTCCAGAATGAGTTTGCAAATGTTGTTTTAGGTCTCTTTGATGTGTGAAAAACTTCTCACACTGAAGACATGCGAAAGGCTTCCCTCCAGTGTGAGTTTTCATGTGGACATTAAGGGTTGGTCTGTGTGTAAAACTCTTTCCACATTGAGGGCACGTGTAAGGCTTTTCTCCAGTGTGAGTTCTCATGTGGCTTTTAAGGCTTCCTTTTCGATAGAAACTTTTTCCACACTCTTGACAGGTGTAGTGGCTCTCTCCAGTGTGAATTCTCATGTGGACTGTAAGGTTTCCTTTTCGGCTGAAACGTATTCCACACAGTTTGCAGGTGTAAGGCTTCTCTCCAGTGTGAGTTCGTAAGTGTGCATTAAGGGTTGGCTTATGTGAAAAACTCTTTCCACATTGATGGCAGGTGTAAGGCTTCTCTCCAGTGTGAATTCTCATGTGGCTCCTAAGACTTCCTTTTCGAATGAAACTGTTTCCACACTCTTGGCAGGCAAAAGGCTTCTCTCCAGTGTGAATTCTCATGTGGACTTTAAGGCTTCCTTTTTCAGTGAAACTTATTCCACACTGTTGGCAGGTGTTAGGCTTCTCTCCAGTTTGAGTTCTCATGTGAACTTCAAGATTTCCTTGTTGATCAAAACTCTTTCCATACTGAAAGCAGGTGAAATTACTTCTAATTGGCATCTTTTCTGTCTGTGAGCAACTAATAGATTTTTTTTCAGTTTTACAATCTTGATGTTCATCATAATGATCTTTCATTTCCATCCCATTCAGTTCTTGACTCTCCTCTTTTAGCCCCATCCAGTCTAAAGTGAACAGAGACAAATACAAGTTAGCCTCAGTTTAATGTCACAAAGCAACAGACATCAAAACATTTAGGGAGTTTTTTCACTGGGCTGCGGTCCAAGTCCGAGCGCGATTGTTCCTGCCGCCCCCTGCAGTGTTGGTCTGGTTTCACACTCAACTTGATTCTATCGAACCCTGGTGCATTTGCGTTCATTTTACATCCTCACAAACATGCACACCGCATGATAGAAAACAGAACGTGGGTCAAAACATAGTTTTTTTTATAAACTTGGAGCTATTATGTGCAGCTGAGTAAACAATAATTGGGTTTCTTGTACGCGTGTCGCATAAGGTGGCTTTCTGCTGCTTGCAAACAGACTCTTTTGAGGAAACAGTAGATTGCCATTAATTTGTTGCCCTGATTGCACTTGCTATGAGCAAATACACTTACCTAAAGGATTATTAGGAACACCTGTTCAATTTCTCATTAATGCAATTATCTAATCAACCAATCACATGGCAGTTGCTTCAATGCATTTAGGGGTGCGGTCCTGGTCAAGACAATCTCCTGAACTCCAAACTGAATGTCAGAATGGGAAAGAAAAGTGATTTAAGCAATTTTGAGCGTGGCATGGTTGTTGGTGCCAGACGGGCCGGTCTGAGTATTTCACAATCTGCTCAGTTACTGGGATTTTCACGCACAACCATTTCTAGGGTTTACAAAGAATGGTGTGAAAAGGGAAAAACATCCAGTATGCAGCAGTCCTGTGGGCGAAAATGCCTTGTTGACGCTAGAGGTCAGAGGAGAATGGGCCGACTGATTCAAGCTGATAGAAGAGCAACTTTGACTGAAATAACCACTCGTTACAACCGAGGTATGCAGCAAAGCATTTGTGAAGCCACAACACGCACAACCTTGAGGCGGATGGGCTACAACAGCAGAAGACCCCACCGGGTACCACTCATCTCCACTACAAATAGGAAAAAGAGGCTACAATTTGCACAAGCTCACCAAAATTGGACAGTTGAAGACTGGAAAAATGTTGCCTGGTCTGATGAGTCTCGATTTCTGTTGAGACATTCAGATGGTAGAGTCAGAATTTGGCGTAAACAGAATGAGAACATGGATCCATCATGCCTTGTTACCACTGTGCAGGCTGTTGGTGGTGGTGTAATGGTGTGGGGGATGTTTTCTTGGCACACTTTAGGCCCCTTAGTGCCAATTGGGCATCGTTTAAATGCCACGGCCTACCTGAGCATTGTTTCTGACCATGTCCATCCCTTTATGACCACCATGTACCCATCCTCTGATGGCTACTTCCAGCAGGATAATGCACCATGTCACAAAGCTCGAATCATTTCAAATTGGTTTCTTGAACATGACAATGAGTTCACTGTACTAAAATGGCCCCCACAGTCACCAGATCTCAACCCAATAGAGCATCTTTGGGATGTGGTGGAACGGGAGCTTCGTGCTCTGGATGTGCATCCCACAAATCTCAATCAACTGCAAGATGCTATCCTATCAATATGGGCCAACATTTCTAAAGAATGCTTTCAGCACCTTTTTGAATCAATGCCACGTAGAATTAAGGCAGTTCTGAAGGCGAAAGGGGGTCAAACACAGTATTAGTATGGTGTTCCTAATAATCCTTTAGGTGAGTGTATACTGCAGCTTATGTGATATGTTATAAACTCTATGTCTCTAAGTCACAACAGATGTTTTCTGTTCAGTAGTAGACATTTAGGTTTAACATTACTCAAAATTATTGTTTTGTTCAGGCTACTTCTGTATTATTTGTCCTTATTAAATGTGTGACATGTTGTAATATCATACATATCATAATATGTTATAAACTATGTCTCTAATTTAAAATGAATTGAACAGATATCTACACTAATATTATTTAATTCCCAACCATGTCTCATCATCAGGCTTTCTATGATCAATATCTGCATCATTTCAGTCGTCCATGATGGACTTAACCTAGGATGAACAGCTGCCACTCCTAGCCGCACAGCTAGAGCTGGGGTAGCCAACCCTGCCCCTGAAGAGCTACGTTACTGCAGACTTCAGTTCCAACCCTGCCTGTGATTTTCAACTCATCCTCAACACCTGGAATCAGGTGTGTTTAATTAGGCTTGGAGCTAAAATCTGTTGGATGAAGCTCTCCAGGAGCAGGGTTGGTAACTGAGCTAGAAAAACTTTACCTGCAACAGCCTACATGTCGGTCTTACGATGGACTTGGAAAGTGAACCACAACAAACTACCAGCTATACTGCAAGGCACACACTGACCACTGCCAGGATTATAATACAGGATTTTGGGACATGGGTGAAGCACAAAGCTTTATTTACAAAATAAATAATAGGTTAACCCTCTGGGGTCCTTCGGGTCAAAAATGACCCGAAGCGTTTAAATAAAAAAATATTAAAAATCGTAGCTTTATCAGAATGGTCCGAAACTTGGTGACTTTGTTGGTACTTGGTATATGAACACCCAAAAAAATTGGGGACAGGATTTGAATAGTCTAAGTGGCTGTAAAAAAAATAGTCACACTCAGGACATTCGGGTCAAAAATGACCCCCATAGGAAATGAATGGGAAATTGGCAAAAATGTGACAATACAGAGTTTTTTTGTGCGTACAATCTACAAATGAGCCACGATCCTGAAAAAAAGCACACAACAGTGAAGGGGTGAATCTGTAAAACATCAAGAGTGCAAAACAGACACACACACACACACACACACACACAAACAAACACACTTTTATACATACACACTAATAAATTCAGATTACAAAAATCTGTTTTGAATTTTTAAAAATCACAGCTTCATCAGAATGTTATGAAACTTGGTAACTTTTATGGTATTAGGTATGTGAACACACACAAAAATTTAGGTCACGATCCAAGCATGCTAAGTGGTCATCACACTTCTGCCCTTTGGTCAAAAATGACCCCCATAGGAAATGAATGGGAAATTGGCAAAAATATGAAAATATTCATATAGAGTTTTTTTGTGCATACAATTTTGTGCAAAACAGACAAACTCACACACACACACACACAATTTTGGAAAATGTGTGAAATAAAAGCAATTATTCATCAATGTAAGAAATAAACTGCACAGCAATGAAAGCATGAGACTAAGCCATCAAGGTTGCAAAATAGACACACTAGCATACACATAGGGAAATATGAAACTGGTGAAACTGTAACAGAGAAAATGAAAATATGTGAAATAAAATAGTTGAATCAAATAAAGGAGAGACACTGGAGTAATGTCTAAGGATGAAATTCTTCCTTAGCTACCTCCAGGCCTATTGCAGCACCTGTTTATGAAAACAATAGCCAACCACAGCATTTGTTGACACACACACACAGAGAGACAGAGAGAGAGTAAGATCAAAGGAGGGAATTCTTCCCTAGTAACCTCCAGGCCTATTGCAGCACCTGTTTATGAAAACAAAAGCCAACCACAGCATTTATTTTTGAAAACAAAAACTTGGGGTATAAATATTGCCACTTTGAGCCCAGCCCACAGTTTACTCTCACACGTTACAATGGCTAAGAGATATAGTGCTGAGGAGACACTGCATTACTTACTGCAAAGCAGTGATGAAGAGGGAACAGTTTCAGTCTCTGAAGAGGATGATTTGACAGAGGCTGACCCAAATTACATGGAGGAGGATGAAGAGGCAGAGGAGGAGGAAGAGGAAGATTTAGAGGAGAGAGAAGGCCCTCAAACTCTCCCATCAAAGAACAGGGAAATACTGTGGAGTTCCATTCCTCTACCACAGACCACGGGCAGAGCACGGGCAGAGGAGATCAGAAAAATTGCACCAGGACCAACCAGGTATGCCACTCAAAGGGCTGAAGACATAAGATCTACATTTGAACTTTTTTTCACAAGATCTATGCAACAGCAGCTACTTGATATGACCAATTTAGAGGGGCAGCGAGTGTATGGTGAAGGGTGGGCAAATATTGAAGCTACAGAAATCCAAGCTTTTTTCGGGCTGCTAATTTTGGCTGGGGTTTTGAAATCCCACAATGAATCGTCTACAAGTTTATGGGACAGTGAAATGGGAAGGGCAATCTTCCGTGCAACAATGCCACACAAAAATTTCAAGCTGCTGACAAGAATTCTAAGATTTGACGACAAGAGTTCAAGAGCTGTGAGGAGAGAGCACGACAAACTTGCACCCATTAGACAGGTGTGGGAAGACTGGGTGCAAAGATTACCAATGATGTACCAACCTGATGAAAATATCACAGTGGACGAGAGCTTGGTGGGGTTTAGGGGCAGATGCCCATTCAAGCAGTACATGCCAAAAAAACCTGCCAAATATGGCATAAAAATATGGGCAGCGTGTGACTCGAAATCCAGCTACTGCTTGAAGATGCAAATTTACACGGGAAAACCTCCAGGGATGCCACGTGAGATCAACCTGGGGAGGAGAGTGGTCTTGGACATGGTCGATGGATATCAGGGACATATTGTCACTTGTGACAATTTTTTTTCCTCATACACTCTGGGCACAGAGCTTCTAAAAAAGAAAAATAGAATGATTTGCACAATCCGGAAGAACAAGACAGAGCTGCCAAGTGCTCTGGTCAACACAAGAGGCCGGGCGGTACACTCATCACTATTCGCCTTTACAGAAACACATGCCATTGTGTCTTACATCGCCAAGAGAAGTAAAAACGTCCTTCTGATGAGCACTGTCCACAGTGATGCGGCACTCAGTGAAAGAGGTGACCAGAAACCACAAATGATCTTGTCCTACAACCGCACCAAAGGGGGAGTGGACAATCTTGACAAGGTATTTTCTACTTTGTAATTTTTTATTGATATAACTATATATTATAAAAAATGATAATGATGATAATAATAATATTATATATATGTATATGACATCCAAGACATCCATATGACATCCATAGCTTAGAATTAAAAATAAAAAAATAATGCAAATATTTATGTATATATATATATATATATATATATATATATATATATATTGAAATATCCAGTGATAGTTCAATTCTTTTTACATGCCATTTAGCTTAGAATAAAAAAAAGATTTCTTTATGAAATTATGTGTGTGTACATTCACACACACATAATTTCATAAAATTATAAAAAAATTATTCTAAGCTAAATGGCATGTAAAAAGAATTGAACTATCACTGGATGTCAGCAGTAATACTAAATGTGTATGCTTTTTTGTGATATTTCAGATTGTTGCCACCTACACCTGCCGGAGGAAGACAGCTCGCTGGCCCATGACAGTGTTTTACAACATGTTAGACGTTTCGGCCTACAATGCATTCGTCATATGGAGGGAAGTAAATCCCAGTTGGAGGCAGGCCGACAGCTTCAGGAGGAGGCACTTTCTGGAAGACCTGGGAAGAGCGCTAGTGTACCCCTTTATTCAATCGAGGAGGCACATTCCCCGCACCATAGCCTCTCTTCAACTAATGAAGAAAGTGCAGGAATGCGATGAGGATGCAGTTTCCTCCACGGCTGGTCCCTCCCGAGCTGGTCCCTCCCCAGGTGATCCTTCCCGAGCTCGTCCCTCCCCAGCTGGTCCCTCCCCAGCTGATCCCTCCCCAGCTGATCCTTCCCGAGCTCGTCCCTCCCCAGCTGATCCCTCCCCAGCTGGTCCCTCCCCAGCTGGTCCCTCCCGAGCTGGTCCCTCCCGAGCTGGTCCCTCCCGAGCTGGTCCCTCCCGAGCTGGTCCCTCCTCAGCTGATCCCTCCCCACCTGGTCCCTCCCGAGCTCGTCCCTACCCAACCAAAAGGTGGAGATGCAAAAGGTGCTTGCCACAGGAGTGTAAAACGGGCACCATTTGCTCACGGTGTCACATTCCTATCTGCAAGAGACACTCTGTCAGTTTATGTGAAAACTGTAATCTGTAATTAGTATGTAAATAATATGTAAATATAGTTAGGATACTTTTTTATTTCTCTAATTTACGGTTTGATAATTTTTATACTTTTGCTGTTATTTTAGTTTTTTGTTTATAATTTCCGTTGCCAATTTTGAGTTACTGTTCATAGAATAGCCTGTGTAAATAGTATGCAAATAATATAAATTTATAGTTATGATATTTAAAACAATCTATTTTTCATTGTTTGATAATAATTATTATACTTTTACTGTTAGTTTTTCGATCATTATTTGATGTTGCCAATTTTGAGTTACTGTTCATTTAATTTGTTCATTGAATTTTGAGTTACTGTTCATTGAATACTGTTCATTGAATTTTGAGTTACTGTTCATTGAATACAAAATGTTTATTGTCAAAGATTAATAAAAATATGTTATGATTGAAAGAATTGCATTTTTATTAAGTTAGAATTAAAACATCGGGTAACAAAATCCTTTCAATTAGTTATCTTTCTAATGCAATGTTCAGATTTGACTGAATTATAAAGTAAAACTGGCGCTTCAAATTACCCTTTAAACCAACCAAACAAACAAAAAAAATGACAAAAATAGTCTTTGAGAATCTGTTATTATATTTTAAAATCAACAACCTGAAAAAAAATGGGCAAATATGTGCAAAAATCACTAGAATTCGCAAGCCTTTCTACAGAAAGCTGTAAATCCATCTAGTGGTAAAAATGTGCTATTGCGTGATAAAAATGCTCAGTGTATCCACCAGATGGCACCCATCTCATTTAAAAAATTGTTTTCATGAGGCCTAGGCTTGACTCTAAAATGAAATTCAGCTTTAATAATTTTTTTTTAAAAAATATATATATATATAAATTTTCCATTATATTCAATGGGAAAAAATGGGTCATAATTATTGCATAAATATTAATTATAAATCATAAAATTCTCTCAAAACACCAAAAAAGAAAAGAAAAAATATTATAAAAAAAAAAAAAAAAAAAAAAAAATTAAGATTTTTTTTATATATATTAATTTTGCCCTCCGGGTCATTTTTGACCCGAAGGTCCTGAGTGTGAGTGTTCAATGAAGGACCCCAGAGGGTTAACAACCAAATGTTACATCAGGAAAATAATATTCCATGGGTTTGGTTTATCTTTCCTCACAATCAGTTTGAACTGTTTGTGCTTGTAAGTAAGTAAGTAAACTTTATTTATATAGCACCTATCACAGATAAAATCACAAAGTGCTTTACATATAGCAAGTTAACAAATTTAACAATTTTGAAACATCATACAAAACATAAAACATAATAGCTCAGTCAACTGAAAGCTTGACTGAATAGAAGTGTCTTCAGCTGTTTTTTAAAAGAATCAACTGAATCGGCCACACGCAGCGACAGTGGCAGGGCATTCCACAGTTTTGGAAACTTTGTTAAAACAAGTAAAAAGAGAATTACAATAATCTAACCTTGAAGAAATAAAAGCATGAATGATCATCTCCATGGTAGCTTTGGGCAGTATTGTTCTCAGTTTAGAGATATTTCTCAAATGATAAAAACAGTTTCTGACCAACTGTCTAGAATGACCATCCAAAGACAACGATTGGGTCGAACAAAACGCCAAGGTTTCTTAGGCTCAACTGGACGGATGAGTCCAAGGAACAGAGGTGTTGTTTAATTTGGGGTATTTTTTGTTCTGGAGCAATGATCAAAGTTTCAGTCTTTTTTATATTCAGTTGTAAATAATTGTTGTATAACCAAGTCTTAATGCATGATAGGCATTCCAATAAATCAGTTAATTTACCTAACTCTGACTCTTTGAATGAGCAGTACAACTGAATGTCATCAGCATAAAAGTGATAAGACCACATTATTAAAATTACGAATAATTTCACCAAGAGGGCTAATATACAATAAAACAAAATAGGACCTAAAACCGAACCCTGAGGAACTCCATATGACAGAGGGGTCATTTCTGACAAAATGTTATTAATAGACACACAAAATGATCTATCACTCAAATAAGAGGTGAACCATTTTAGAACAGGACCCAGAGAACCCCATTTCATTACGTAGCCGATTCATCAGTACTGTATGGTCCAATGTATCAAATGCAGACGATAGGTCAAGTAAAATCAATACAGTGTACTGTCCAGAGTCAGCAGCCATCAAAATGTCATTTGATACTTTAAGAAGCGCAGTCTCAGTTGAATGGCATTTGCGAAAACCTGACTGAAATTTATCAAACAAATTTTTTCCATCAAGAAATGAAGTCAGCTGCCCCGCAACCACTCTCTCTAGGATTTTAGATAAAAAAAGGAGTTTAGATATAGGCCTGTAGTTAGTTGGTTCAAAAGAATCCAAATTAGGTTTCTTCAGTAAGGGGCTGACAACTGCTTGTTTAAAATGGCTAGGCACAGAACCGGTTAAAAGGGAAAGGTTAATCAGTCTAACAACATACGGTCCGACTAAATCAAACACATTTAGTAACAATGAAGTCGGCAATACATCAAGCGGGCTTGAGGATGGTTTCACTTTACTTAATAAACCCTTAATATCCTCGTAAGTGACAGGTGAAAAAGTATCCCAAGAGTATGAGGAAGCTAAACCATAGGATATAGTCTCAAGAGATGGGTTTATAGTAGCTCTAATATCTTGCACCTTGTTTACAAAAGCGTGTAAAAACCTGTTACAATCCGACTTTGAGTGCACAGGCACTTGGGGAGCAAAGGGAGAGACAATCTTAGATATAGTATCAAACAGGATTTTAGGATTTTTCTTGTTCAGAGTTACAAGATTAGCAAAATAGTCCGACCTTGCCTGTTTTATCATAACATTAAGCAATGTGATAAGCTCCTTCAAATGCAGTCTATGTACTTCCAGACTTGTGGATTTCCACAAACGTTCAACTTTACGGCACTTTCTCCTGAAAGACATTATTTCTTCATTCACCCAAGGGCAAGGATTCTTAGGGAATGTGCTTTTACTTTTCAGGGGAGCAACATTATTTAAAACAGACAGACAATGATTGTTAAAAGACTGAAGAAAAGATTCAGCATCACTACAATCAATAAAAGAACTAGGGTCAAATGACTCAGAAAATTTCTCAGCTGTAGTTTGACTAATAATGCATCTTTGCAATGTTGGATGACAAGGAAGACAGTCAACATTAGAAGACAGGTTGAAAAATATGCAACTGTGGTCTGTCACATTTATGTCCATAACACTTAATTGGTCAATGTTCAGGCCTAAAGAAAAAACAAGGTCCAGAGTATGGCCTTTTATATGTGTAGGACCAGAAACACACTGTTTAAAATGAAATGATTCAGTTAGTGTTAAGAACTCAGATGCCACAGTACATGAAGAGTCATCAATATGGAAGTTAAAATCCCAGAGTATCAGAACATTTTCAAGTTTGATAATTGAAGATAAAAACTCTGCAAACTCCTCTAAAAACAAGCGAGCAGGACCAGGAGGTCGGTAAATTAAGACACAGTAAAATGAGTCAGTATTTCCAACCTTAGTCATCTGTAGTTCAAAGGAGTCGAAAGAGTCCGAATTCATCAACCTGCAGCAGAAACGGTCCCGGTACACGAGCGCAAGTCCGCCTCCTCGCCGCAACACCCGCGGTGTCCCAAACACAGAACAGTCCGGAGGACACAGTTCATTGAGATGAGTGTACTCCATTTCTCGCTGCCAGGTCTCAGTTAGGAACAAAAAGTCAATATTTTTTGTGAATAAATCGTTGAGGATGAACGCCTTGTTTGCAATGGAGCGCGTGTTAAACAGAGCAAATCGGCTGGGCACGTTCAGATAGGTCGTGATTGTCACTTGCTAACTGGCATGTCACAGGATACAGAATCCGCTCTCGCAGAAAGGGATTACGGAGCCGCTGAGTCAGAAAAGTCCGGTCAGATTGACTCCTCCAAAGGGACGGAGGCGCACAGGACGAGTTCCAGCCCAACTTATGGACAGGAACCGACCGCAAGCACCGCTCGACCCAGAAAGATCCGGGACCACTCGGACATGGTGGCTGTCCACGTTGTTTCCTCAGCCTAGCCTGGACACCAGCCCTGGATCCCCGCTTCCTTCTCCGGCCGCGAGGCTTAGTTACTAGCAGGTACACCGGCGATGACGTGGAATATTCAAAATTTGGAGGGAAAAACTCTGTGGACCTGGCCCAGGTAACAGAAAAGTCAATCATAGTCTCCTTGATGCGGAATAACGTGTGACGATCATATTTTAAAACAGCTGAGACACAGCTACTAGTTATCAGGGCTGATAAGACAAACAACAACAGTAGAGAAACCACAGATACACGTGAGAGCAGAGAGAGAGCAGAGGCAAAGCCGATCACAGGCACCATCTTGTTAGACAAGGTAAGACTGAGCGGCAACCTCCCTGTCTCTCTCTCGAAACCAATATGGAAGTGATTTAAACTGCAATTCATCGACTGGCCGGTGGAGGCTGGATGCAAAAGGGAGCCACATCTGTATCTCCCCCATGTTAAAATGTCCAACTTTACAGCAGAAAAAAATATGTTTACAGCCTGGTGCAAAAAGTTTTGGTCTATACAGCTACTTTTGCCCTTCCTGACAACTGTGAGGAGGGTAATTTTTTTTATAACTCATCCGTGTAAATTATATTGAGCCTTAAAGTTCTGCATAATTAAGGGCGTGGACACTTGCATGCAGGACATTTCCATACACATTGATGAAATTAAAACATAGCCTACACCAAAACATAACCTCTTAGATTTGCCATGATTGTCATATGTGTGGGTATGTTTACTGCCTCTGCCACAGCTGTGCAGTTGAACCTAAAGCCCAAGATGGTCAGTGTGGGGACTCAAACGACTTTCAGGATGCAAACTTCCACCCCCCTCACTAGTCCTGAACAAACTGATGAAGAAGAAGATCCCTCTGTCATCATCAGTGATTCATCATGGGTGCCAGAAGACCAGATGTCTGACGAGGATGAGGAGGAATTGTGTGAGGAGGAGCCATCTCAAACTTGTCACCCCCACCAAAAGTGAGATAATTTAAAACCAACATAGACCAACTTTGAATTTTCTATTTTGTGTATCTGGTAGTTTGAATGACAAACTATGAATCCTGATGTACTGTTTTTTTTTTTTTTTACATATCTAGGTCTGTGCATCATGTGGTTACCAGCGTTTCTGGCAAAACCAGCCGATCCTACACAGGAATATGCCAGCCTGCAACCTCCTTTTCAAGTGGGGCCATTCATTTTACTGGATGTTTGGCCTCCCAGACATTGCGAATGATGACCCTGTTTGGCCTTCAGTGCATCAGCGTGAGCACCTACTTTCGTCATCAGTGCCATTACACGATCCCTGTCATCATTCAGGCCTGGCAGAACGATCAGGCCAAGAATCTGAGTGACCTCAGGACAATGGATGGAGGCCTAGTTGTTGCTGGTGACTGCAGGTAAAGCAGAATTGTTTATTCTATGGCATTACTTAATTTTAGATACAACCTGGATTCTATATTGCAGGTGGCATGGTGGATTGTCTTTACAGACACTGGTTAGTAAAAACTTGAAACATAATTCAAATTTGTAATTATCCCCAGGTCAGATTCTCCAGGGCACTCTGCAAAGTACGGCTCATACTCGTTGATAGAGGAGAGAGTGAACAAGGTGGTGGATGTGCAACTTGTTAAGGTAAGCCTGATGTTATACGACAAAGAAATTAAGTCTGTGGACTGCAACTTAAATAGCACTTTTCCACTAGTACAACCATGCATAGGGCTTTATCATGTCTTTCCTAACTTTGAATCCTGTACAGTGTATTATAATGCTTGGACCAGCAACCCTCTGGTTCCTTCACGCCTCCCTCACCACCACAAACATTCTACACTTACACTGTTATGTCATGTTGCAGAGCTCAGAGTTCCCCAACAGCTCTTGGTGTGAGCTTGAGGGGCTCAAGCGCAGCATCAGCTTGCTGAGGAGGCAGGACCTGCATTTGTCAACCCTTATCACAGACAGACATCGCCAGGTAAATACAATATAGATGTAGAATGTAGATTTTGAATTGCACTGAGGTTGGATGTTTTTACTTTTGCTGATGCACTGATGGCCAGACAGTGCAAGCATCCACAAAGTTTGCTTTCTACTCTTTAGGTTGCCAAATGGGTGAGAGAAGAGCTGTGCCCTGAGGGAACACGGCATTATTTTGATGTGTGGCACGTTGGGAAAAGTATGTATCCATTGTTGGAACCTTGAAGCAGTTTTTGTTATTGCATTTCAATTAATACCATTTGTCTAAACCAGGTCTGGGGAAGGCCTTGGATACAGCCTCAAAAGACAGGCCGTGTGACCAGCTGCAGTTGTGGAGGCCAGCTATAGTAAACCATCTTTACTGGACTGCAGCCTCAACCCCAGATAGCAACCCAGCTGTGATGGAGGCCAAATGGAGAAGCTTGGTCAATCATATCCAGGACATCCACGACCATGACACCCCTGCCTTTTCCAGTTGCGCTCATCCCCCTCTGGAGGGGGATCAACGTGATAAAGAGTGGCTGGAACCAGGTACAGTACACAGTATGTAGTATTATGCATGCTCTATAATTCCTATGCAGGATAATCTCATGTGTTTTTCCATTGAAAACAAATATCTGTCTGTCTATCTATCTCTCTATCTGTCTATTTGTCTGTCTGTCTGTCTGTCTGTGTCTGTCTGCCTACATATCTTGGTCTTTGCAGGCTCAATGGGAGCAATACAACTGGAAAGCATTGTCACAAAGACGTCCTTACTGAAGGATGTGAGACAGCTGTCTCCACAGCACCAGACTTTCTCCCTTGAAGCCTTCCACTCCCTCATCCTACACTTCGCGCCCAAGCACACTGGATTTTCATACCTGGGCAATGGAATACATAATGCAGTATTTTATCATACATACACAAGATTTTTGTTTCAAAGGTGTTTTCAAATTTGTTATTCTGTAGGCTTCTCTTAGCGGCACTAGGCTACATTATAACTTCAATGCAAACAGAGAGACAGCACGAAGAAGCGATGGAACGGAAAAGTTTTGCGCACGATACCCACGGTTTAGAAAAGGTGCCTATGTAGTGCGTCCCATCAAAGAGAAGGCCTCATACGGTAAGCTGTGTCATGCAGTTGTATCATATTTTGACATCGCGAATGAGACATCTGATCAGTGACAGCAATCTTTATACAGTATTTTATCATTATTATTATGTCTGCAGGTTATGCAACATCATTAATCGAGGCCCTTCGGGAGAGCTACACACAATCACCAAAGGCTCTTCAAGAGGTTAGCGCCAATCTGTCAGCCTGTGCACCCGCCCCCATCGCCAAATCATTCAAACAAATTCCTAAGGAGGAGGCCATCAGCCTCTATCTAGCCCAGCAGTCACGCTACTACAAATCTAATTAACATTTTTATTAATTTTTTTTCCCAGACAGGTCCAATCATTTAGTTGTAAGTATTTATTTTTGTTGTTAGTTGTTTTAGTTGTAGTAGTTTTATTTCTTCCTGTCTGTCATGTCCTATAGTTGTAGTAGTTTTATTCCTTCCTGTCTGTTCATTTGGTGGTGGTTTTCTGCATGCCGCATGTTTTGTTTTGTCTTTGTGTGCTATTTATTGCTTTGGTTTTTTACTTAGTTGTTTGCACAAGATCATTCCTTTTTTGTCTTTGTAAGAACCATTAATTGTAGCTGGTGGTGGGACCTTGCCGCTGTTGTACCTACTCTGTGTGCTCCATGTGATTTTACAAGGGGTTCTGCATGCTGCATGTTTTGGGCTCTGTCTGTGTGCTGTAGTTTTCTTTTTCTTTTGTTTGCATGACATTTATTTAATCTAATTTAGATTAACAACATAATTTACCAATCATTGTACCTGGTGAGCGCTTTTGTCTTGGGTCACTATGTGTCTGCTCTATGTGCTTTTGATATCACTGCATGTATGTATGCATGTATTTGTGTGTGTGTGAGAGAGAGAGAGAGCAAACCATCAGCTGACCCGCAGGTAAGACCACACTATTGCAAGGTAATTTTATGTTGATTTTTTTGTGCCTAACCCTTGAGTCTTTTCAGATTTGTTTATTTGATCAGGACTTCCAACCGGTCTCTCTCTTCTGTAATGTACTCCCATTACTTGGAATAAACTAATAAACTGTTTTTATTGGAATTCACGTGTCCTGTCTATTGTTACATTTTAAGGGCGGTTAAGCGATCACAACAGAACAAGCATGACTTAAATCTTGAACTGAAAAATACGTAATTTTATTAATGTTGTACATGCCAATATGGTTTTTATTCATTTTCATCCAAACGAGGCCATTGAAAGCCATGATAGGTCTCGTCACCACTATGAAATTGTTGCCTGACAGCTGAAACCAGACAGGAGGATAGAGGTTTCCTTATATGCCTGCCAAGAACTCCATATGCCCAGCGTATAGCCTGCCTTTATGCAGTGTACTGGTATTGCCTAGGGATGAGTATGTTGGAAACATGTTTATTGTCTATACAACACATCTCTAGTCACCTATAACTGTTTAAGTTGGTTCATAAGACTTCGTGTAAAAAGTAAACAAACAATTAAGATACTCGTGCGTGCTGGCTTGAAGGGGACCATGATCCTGCCTGAAATGGGTGCATGCTATCTTCGGCACAAACGGATTCAGGCAGCATGCCTCAAATCCTGGATGCTGAATGAGGCACGTCACATCTGGTCGCGGGGTGAGCTCCTCGACCAGCGACCAAAACGCACTCACTTCCCTACAGCACAAGCTTTCCAACGCAGTTTCCATGGGACGGCACCGCCCACACAAGCACCTGCCAAACACAGCGACAGACACGCGGCGGCTACGTTTGCAACAACATTTTCACCGGAGGAAGAGAAACGCTTAGAAACGCCCATATAGCTAGCATGATGCCTTCTATTTCTAGATGACAAAGACAAAGTTTACCAGTACTACGACACTATGACATAGGTTACCGGTACTTATCTGAACTAACGTCATGATCACTGCCACAAGATATAAAGAAAACGTTGATTTTTCACTTGGTGCTATTCAATGACAGTAAAAAAAAAAAAGTGTCGTTATTGTGCACTGCTGCTCGTAGACTAGCTCCACTGCTCATTGCTGCGTTGCTAAATGATAGCAACTCACCAGGACACTTCACCAACTCTCCACTCATTCTCCTCAGACCATGCATTTAATTGGCTTTGACGGCCATCAGTTCTTGGCAATTCCTCATTTGCCCTCTCACGTCTGGCAGGTTCGAAATTATATGGCTGCGGGCCATCATACATGTTGGCTCTTGCCACCTCTTCCTCATCCCAGTCAGTCGCCATAGTTCTAATACTAGGCTGAGGCTACCTTTCCTCCACTTCTCCCCAACTTTAAAACCATTTTTGAGACATTTTAAAAATGATATACATATCTTGAGTGATTTATGTACCCATTAATTGACAGTGGTGGTTAACCTGCAACATGGGCTTGTGAAGAAAATCCCACATGTGTTGCTGCTACATGGAGTTGACATTCACTCATCCTAGATCAACTTGCGATGCTTTGCGACATTTGGGTTTAATGTTACTCAAAATGATTGTTTTGTTTAGGCTACTTCTGTATGAGACTTGAGACTTCTGTCTCAAAATGATTGTTTTGTTTAGGCTACTTCTGTATTCTTTTTCCGAATTAAATGTGTGACGTTGTAATATTAAACGGCCAATGTGGAAGTAGGATCTTCTCATGTGACAGGCATACAGGGCACACATGTACTCAACATATCTGTCCACTCGAGGCAACCCGCTCCATGTCAAATAAAACCACTTTAATTAGGACACTCATCTGATTAATTTCTGTAGAGCTGGACATTTTAATATGGATTAAATGCTTTGAGAATGAAACACACCTGTTTTTTCCTCAGTATCTTCTTGTTTCACTCTAAATGTTTCTTCAATCTTCATGTCTTCACTCTCCTCTTTAATAAATGCCATCTTTATAATAGTGTGTCACGAGGATCTCCGTCGCTTCACCAGGAGTTTTTCTGTGTTTGGATGCTCTGTCATGAGATGAGAATAATTAACATAAAGAAAAGTAAATACACACTAAATCTCAGGGTGTGTCTCAATCTGCTCTAGTTCAGTAGTTCATGCACTGGTAAGAGTCAGTCAGAGTTAATGGCCTAAATCACCTGATAAGCCAAAAAACTATCAAAAACAAATGAATACGAAAATATCCAAATTATATACTTTTATATTTAGGTTTTTATGATTTATAGTTGGTATCCAATCATTTGTATATACATTTAATATTACACTTTCAAGAAAACATTTGCAGTTTGTTAAAGTTGTAATCACAGGTTTGTGTTCTCGTTGCATTTACAGTGTTTTGACCAGCATGTGACGTCAGCGAGCGGCGATTCGAATCAATGAATCATTTTGCGAGTGGTTCAATTGACTCGGGGTTTCAAATATTTGTTTCTCCATCACTACTTGCCAGAGACCGAATTACGTGTTTATGATAAACTGATTCATGATATAGGGCGCGAAATGAGACGCACCTTTTCTGTTACTCATCTGTGGATGTGCTTTATTAAGAAAATAACCTTTATTAATGTTAGATTAAGTATTACAATGGTATATGTAATAGCAGTTAATTAATTTAACATCGCTTGTTAAAGATCTAAAATAGACAGAACATTTGCATCGTTTAAAAACACAAACCTGTCTTCAGCCGAATCACAACATATGTGGGAGCGCAGCGCAGCGCAGCTTTTTGACGTCACATAGCCACACCAAAATAAAAGTTCTGTTCACACGTGCTGTCATACAAGTGCATCGAAATGTACAAAAACACATAAGCAATACAACATATTTAAGAGGTATTCATATTTGAGTCTTTGTGAAATACATATTTAAAAACATGTTAAATCGTGCTGAAAATAATGTGAACAAGCACATCTAATATGCAAGATTCTAAAAAGCACAGTATGTGTGTATGTGCCTAGAATGTGTCATGTTTGAGTGCAGAAGTCCTGTTTATCAGTAGTTATGAAACTTTTTTATTTTTTCTTAATTTTTTGATTGATACATTCTTCCCAAAAGAGCCATATCAAAAACTAGTTGGGTACAAAAAACAAGGTTTGTCAATAAAACTAAATCTTTTTTAGAGTCAGAGACTACTTTAAGACAGATCCTGAGCAGCTTAAATGTTTCAGGATTAGTTTAATTCAGAGATGTTCTTACATGAAGAAACCAAAAAAAAAACCAAAAAAAAAACTGAGAGACTAAATACTGCAGCAACGTCTCCAAAACGCTTGAAGAAACACAAAGCATGCACACTTTACTGGACAGAGTTTTTCTTAAACTTCACTTCATCTAATGGCAGATAAAGCATGGAATGATAATTCTAAATAAACTATGTACACATGAATAGTTTTAGTCTCATGAATAAAGCCTGTGCCTCAATCTCAAGATGTGTTTTTTATTTTATTTAATTTTTTATACATAATACACACATATATGTATATAGATACATAAATATATAAATTAACCCAGTACTATCAGTACTATAAAAAAAAAAAAATCTCAGAAAACTCACACATAAATAACAAGGTAAACTTACCATTACATATATACATAATTACATTTATACCTGAAATATTTTCCCAACAGACGCATGCAGCAGAGGAAACAAGCAGTATAGGAAAAAAAAATGTTTAAAAAAGAACCAAGATGCATCACACACATAGTTATTATATATTTTAGACACTGCTGTTATTGTTGGAGACTTGTAAATTACTCTATAATCCAAAGATTAACCAAATAAATAAATACACATAACATGTGCTGAAAGAGCAATTTTAAGAAGCTGGAGGGTTGTCATTTCCTGGCATTTACTTTTTTTCCCCTATAACCTCGTTCCTCCAGCACAGCCCTCCATTCACCATATGATTGAGTCTCAGACTCGTAGCAGTACCAGTTGCCAAAGTACTGAAGATGTGATGGTGGCGTTCTCTCTTTGTTACACTTTCTGCAAAGAATGATGTCTGTCTTACACATTTTCTTGTGACATTTTCAGTGCGCTCCCTCCCTTGTTTTCTCTTTCTGTATGGCTGAGTGGAGTAAGGAACAGCTTGACTGGATGTCTGTGTCTGAGCTGATGGTGGCATAGCTGAAGGTAATGAGAGGTTGAAGAACATCACCTGTGAGGGACCAGGCACTGTAGAAATCTGCACAGATGGTACAATGAAAGGGAGAG
Source organism: Leuciscus leuciscus (assembly GCF_965113295.1). NCBI lineage: Eukaryota > Metazoa > Chordata > Actinopteri > Cypriniformes > Leuciscidae > Leuciscus > Leuciscus leuciscus. Next base: position 31,585,819 of record NC_138728.1, on the reverse strand, counting down.
AGACGGGTAGTGCTGGTGCAATGACAGGAAGTTCTTGATGTGATGGTGGAGCCTGGGAGATGACCTGAGTTTGCAATCTCCCCTTGAGTTTTGCCTTACCAGCAGTGTTTGGTGACAGGATAAAAAGGCTCAGCCAAATTGCCTGAATAGAGAGTTGGTCCTTTCTGCATTGCCGTAGGAAGCTTCTCAGGTCCTACCATGGGTGCGTCTGGGGTTTAGAGAGTTGGTCCTTTCTGCATTGCCGTAGGAAGCTTCTCAGGTCCTACCACGGGCGTCTGGGGTTTGGATACCCTGCATCAAAATCTCCTGTTCCTGTAACTTGCTGAACCTGGGAAAACATAAAACAACCAACATTAATAAACATTTAAGCAATAATACAAAAGATGGTGTGATCAACTACTATTTGATCACAACTATGATGCAGTAGCATGACGCAGCTGATCACACCCTCGTCTCATGTATTATTGCTTTTGTAAAATGGCTACTTCATTGAGATTAATATTGTATTTGCTGAGCCAGCCATCACGTCATGAAATGTAAATCATTTTATGGATGAAATGCAAAACTGAACAATGGAAACGATGCACAAAACAGATACTGTATGAAGCAAGATTGTAAAAGCCATTTCAATGTTTGTACCCAGGTTTAGCCAGTAGGTGGCACCAGGGTGCTGTCATGTCAATTTGGGTGCTCATCTACTTTTGTAGGGCAGGTGCAATTAGACACAGGAGTTGCCAGAGGAAAAGCCAACTAGTTTTTGACCGCCACTGCGGCCGCTGTTGGTACTGTAGCTGTTTGTTTGTTTGTTTGTTTGTGTGTTGGAAAGCTGTTTATGGAGATGAAACGTTGTACCAATTATGGATTCTTGCAGTCTGTTGAAGACCATGGCGTGGGCAATAAATATCTTTCATAATGGAGAAGAAAGCATAAGTTGGAGTTGTTGATTTGTTTCTGGACCCGTCAAAGCAGCCACGGTTACATTAAGTCAATTACTTGAACCCTCAGGGTAGCCCTCAGCTGCTTTAAATGTAGGCTTAGCGGTAACAATGCTAATTTACTCACCATTGTGTGACTGTTGCAGCATTCACTTCTGGGAGCTGGATGGTGGTCTCGCTCATCACCTTAGCATTGGTAAGGATGCACTCTTGGATGTGCTTGTAAGCACGTGCTACCATTGTGAAGCGGGACACCCTCACTCCGTCACAGTGCACCGCATTTGGGTAGAGAGCACAGAGCCCTTGTGAAGATGGCCTCCACCACTCAGTTGCAGTCAGGCCACTGTGCAGGACAAAGAGCCCCAACAAAACATATGCAAATTACAGCAGAATACATATTACTAATGCAAGATTGTTTTCAATGTGTGATCCTTACTCTGTTATTTTTATTGTTTTATTTTCCATTTTCTATTCTGTCTGTTTTGCTTTGTGTATTAATTTGTAACATTTGTGCATAGTTATGTTGTCTTGTTTATTTTATTGTCTAAACTTTTTAGAAAAGATTGCTAAATTTAACAGGTGTGCTCTCCACAAGTGGTGCCACAATCTTTTTAGTGGCCCTGAATCATCCCTGTTTTAGGGTGGTTTGGTGACGTGGTGGGTAAATGTTTTTCTTCTTGTCAAACTCCCCCAGTGCCTGCCATAGAGTGATGATCTTGACGCACTCTTCTCCAGTCAAGTCCAGACGGTTGTCTCTGAGGCTAACAAAAACTCTGCCAAGTCCTGCACGGCTCCATACCTCTCAATATTATCAGGTCCTAAAATGAAAGATAATTTATGAACTTTTGATAGCAGAAATGAATATAAATATTCACATGAAAGCAATGTACATTTAAAAAGAAACTAGGCACTTACATAATGTGAAGTGTTCTCTTCAGATCAGTTTCTGAGGATAATTGGTCCACTGGGACTACATGAAAAAGGTAAATATTTAGTTTAAATTTGTATTTATGTTTTTCAGTATGACAAGTATACATTTATAGTTAGTGTTACAACAAATACAGAAACCTCTATGAATACTTTGGTAAAACTCACAGCTATGTGCTCCAAGAGAGAGTGCTGGCTATGATTGAGTGAGCGGTGAGCTGGAAACAGGAGATGTCACTGCTGATGGAGGGACCACAGACCATGATGACGTGGAGCTGGAAACAGGAGATGTCACTGGTGATGGAGGGACCATAGACAGTGATGCCATGGGACTGGAAACAGGAGATGTCACTGGTGGTGGAGGGACCACAGACAGTGATGCCATGGGACTGGAAACAGGAGATGTCACTGGTGATGGAGGGACCACAGACAGTGATGCCATGGGACTGGAAACAGGAGATGTCACTGGTGATGGAGGGACCACAGACAGTGATGCCATGGGGCTGGAAACAGGAGATGTCACTGGTGATGGAGGGACCACAGACAGTGATGCCATGGGGCTGGAAACAGGAGATGTCACTGGTGATGGAGGGACCACAGACAGTGATGCCATAGGACTGGAAACAGGAGATGTCACTGCTGATGGAGGGACCACAGACAGTGATGACGTGGAGCTGGAAACAGGAGATGTCACTGGTGATGGAGGGACCACAGACAGTGATGCCATGGGGCTGGTTGCTGGAGGGGTTGGAGATGATGCTGCAGACACTGATGCTAGTGAAGAGGCAGCAGGTGTCCGTTCTGTGTGTCAAAGGTGGGGACAGTGATGTCCTGAAACTCCTCAAATTCAGAATAACCTTAATCCACCTCTATATCCACCTCATAATCCACCTCAGTGGTCTCTGACTTATCAATGGCCAATTTGTAGTCCTGCAGAACATTAACAGTTTGCTGGTAAAGGTATTCCACTCCAATAAGATCACCTTTAAAATATTCAAACATTGAAATTATAACTCAGTGGTTAAATGGTATGTGTGCACCTGAATTCAATTGTCACCAAAAACAACAAATAGTTACCCAGACAGCAACAAAGTGTCTGCCCAGATCCGGCCCACATCTGGTATGCGTTGAATCCACTTGTACCAGATGTGGCCCGGATCTGGCCCGACACTATGTTGCTGTCTGGGTATCTACCTGTGTGCTTTCTTGGCCCAACATAAGGGATAATTTTCTTGCCCATAACCTTCACTGCAAGAGTACTGACAGCATGCCACAGAAGATGATTGTAGGAATGTGGCTGCTGCTCATCAGCTGTTGCCTCATTCCATCTTGCAAGTCCATCCAAAAGATTTGCCTGAAAGGTGTCACTTGCCAGCGTACATGTAAATTCAAAAAAGAAAAGAAATAGACCACACAAAAATTTCATATAAATACACAAATAGCTGTTTTTGCAATTCTCATAATTATTTCAATGTATAATTAAATCAAATCTTATTTTAATAATTCAGTCAAGTCACTTATTTAACTGGGATGAATCTGTTTAGGTGCAGGTGAAATTACTCAAGCGAAGTGAAACCTCTGGCACAGTTGGCAGACGGTGCCCTCCCTTCATTACAGTGCCCGTTTGCATGTAGAGCTGCACACCTAGAGGATCCTGGATGCAGGCCACATGCTTCATCTCATCTGGGCTGAGTTTATTAGTGGGACTCCCAGAGTGTCACGACCAGCATCTCCATCAAAGACCTGAATATGGCTCTCAATCAACGCCAGGGTCTCCTTGGTCCCGCGAGTGGTTCTCCTGCAATGTAGGGCTAGCTCGCTATGGCTGATACACTGCAGCACATCAGCCTCGGATGATGGTTTCCGGTCAGCTTCTAGCTCTACAAGCTTAGCCTTTTTCAGGCCTGTCAGGTCGACCTGGTCCCACATGAAAATACAGTGGCTGAGGCGACTCATAAATGTGGCATACAACTGGTGAGAGTTGGTGGTGCAACCCACAGCAAACCTCAGAATGAAGTGCCATATATCTAACCGGATGGTCATTTGCTCCCACTCTTCAAACATCCTCCTCAGAAGAGTGTTGCCACACATACAGTACCTCGGGAGGAGCCACCCCAGCCACTCTGTATCGCTAGATGAGGCCTTCAATCATTGGCCCGAGACCAAAACCTTCACTGGCTGTGAGCACGGACATGATCACCTGTCCATGCTCATTGCCAACATTGGTGGGTCCTGCTAGTTTTCTGGCCACTTTTTTAGTAGAATACATTTTTAAGATTCAACCATATTGTGATGTGATAGTGGCCTTGATCTCATCCAGCCTTTGCAGGACATCCTGGGCATACACCAGCATCAGCCACCGGTGCTTAGGGACAGAAGCTACATAAGGCTACAACCGAATTGGTTACATTTAACGAAAGCAAACATTAAATATGTAAAAGTAAAATGTAAACAGAACAGAACAAACTTTTAGAACAGAAAAATAGAATCAAAAGTTAATAATAGAGACGACAACAATATAGCCTATTTTTCATATTGTAGACATTGGTGGGCAACAGAAGCCTATTCCTAGGGGGAGCAGTGCAATAAACAAACCAACAAACCAACAAAAAAATCACCAAAAGACCATCATACGCCTATCTCGCAGTCAGTGAAAATAAATAATTTAATAATTTAATAATATAAATTATTTAATTATTTATTAAAGCTACACTGTGTAAATTTTTTTTGTTGATTCTTAGCAAAAAACACGTAGTTCTTTCAAAAATATATGTGCTCATTAATGTATATTTACTTCTTTCAAGTAATAAAGTATTCTCGTAAGTTTATAATCTGCCATTGAAAGTACATACGGGTGAGGGGTTCGAATGCCAGTCGCCATGTAGCCCCTCCATCTTGAAACTACATTAGCCAAAGAGGGACATACCTGTAAATTCAAGCTTCGTCTTTCGCGCTTTACACTCAGTGACACAGAGACGAATGCGAGGGGGAGATTACTCGCGACTGCCGGCAAATTTGAAAGATTGCTGATGGAGGATCACGCCTATTTTCGAGGACATGTAGCAGAGTCGCCAAGGAAGTGAAAGAGAGAATTAAAACGTCAACGCGACAGGCAAATCAGCAAGACCAAAGTCAATACTGGAGTAACTTTTCCCAGATGGAAAGAGCTCATGAGGAGCAAAGATTTTAAAATGGACGCCGAAGTTGCCTGCTTTCTTCTCGACAGGTAATTCAGCCTATTTGTGTAAATTCGAAGTTTTATAGTTGCTTGTCTAACCATAGCATGGTTGTGCATAACGCCAGAACAACCTCTAGTATAACTTGCGTTACTTTTCCTCACGTCAATGATGAAAAAGTATTGTTTACCTTGTAACATAAATTTGTGCTGCGACGGATCACAGGTGATAGTTTTAAAGGCGCAATTGGAGGAAGTCGAACTGGAAGCCATGTTAATCTTGAAATAATACGGCCACCGTAGGAGTTAAAACGCCCTCGGAATTGAAAGGAACAGAAACTAATATTCACTGGGTAGTCATATACAATTTCACCGCTAGATGGGGGAAAATATCACACAGTGTAGCTTTAAAGAAAATTATGCTAATCATAACAACCTACTGTAAGCCTATTTCATTCTTAATGCTAAAACACAAATGCTGCCAACTAACATCGGTTAGCAAGTCCTGACAATGTTTTAATTTTACGATCATTTAGTTTAATTTATTTCACTGTTATGTTTCAGTTAATAAATCTACTAACAAATTATAATAACACGAAGTATAAGACACATAACCTTGACATGCATTACCTTTCTAAATTATAGAAAAACTGGGCACACAATGTTAACGTTTAGCCTACTTTGCATAAATTTGATGCAATAATAGAAGCCTACATTTGTTTCAGTTCTAAATTTGTACTGTAATTTCAGTATTGGGATGAATTCGTTTAACTACAATGTTTCACTTGAATTTATCTGCTACCAGTTCTCAATGAGCCGCGTCAGATTACGCAAAAGAGAGAATCAACTGACACTTTTCAAAGTCTGTGATTGTAGCCCCTCTTAGCGGTGAAAGACAGCATCCCCAATTTTACTATCACGGGAACGGCGGCGGTATTATTCTGGTTGAGTACCAACTTTAGCTGCTGCATACATTTTTGTTTGTGGTCTTCTGTCTTGTGTGTTTCTTCTCAGTTTAGTAACACAAGACCATAAGTGATTAATTATGGAGACACAAAATTGTATTAATATACTGATTAAAATGTTTACCTTATCTTTTTCGCTGACTTTCTCTTGCCCTCCCTTTTCTATTTCTGACTTTTTCTTCATCTCCCTTGTCTCTTCGTCTGTCTTTCTATTCTTCTCCCTTTGGTCTTTGTCTTTCTCTTCATCTCACCTTTCTCTGTGTCTTTGTTTTCTCTTTCTCTCTCTTGAATGTATTTTTTGTACATTGAGTTTCTCTTGGTTTCTCTTATAAATTTACTCAGCTTTAACAGTTGATGAACAAATGAAGGAAATCTTGGGCTACTGCTGTTTAGTTCTCAGAACAGTGATGGATCTTTTTCATGGACTCTCAGAAATGGAATAATATTATGGTCCATATGCCACAAGGCTATATTTTGCATGGCTGGGAGTTTAGATGTCTTTGCCAAAATCTGACCTTGCGAGCTTTGGCCTCAGCAAATCTTGCTATCACTGATTCCATATCCAGTGACTTCCTGCCCTGTGACATAGTTGATCTGAGGTACGTTTTAATTAGTTTCAGTGATGAGAAACTTCTCTCACCTGATGCTACTGTAAATGTATGCAGGGAGAGTGAGAAGGAGTCTAAAAAGCTATACTCAAATATGGATATGTCAAGTATATTCTCTTTATATATAGTCAAGCATCTCAAATGGTGATAAGACATTTGGCGGGAAGGACCTAACTGCACCCTTCACCTCAATCTTCAGGTCTTCTGCATCAATGGCATCCGTCCTCTGCTCTAATCTGTGGCAGCATTCATCCAGCTTCCCTTCCTTCTCAGTGCTTCTCATTATGTCGATCGAGTAGAAAAATCCATAAAGCTTATTAGAGGCAGAAAAAATTCTCTTTTGAAGAGGTCTTCTGCAGTTGACTGAGTCTGCTCTGTTCCCTCATACTCAAACTGTTTAGTTTTTCTTCTCTGACGCACCTCAGGCCAGCTCATCTCCACCTCAAGCTTCTCTGCTATCTCCCTGGCATGTTTTCCTGAAGGAATTCTTTCACTGCACTGATTTCTTCCCTCACTGTCTCGACTGAAACTTTGGGGAACAACACATTTTACCACACTATGGTACTTACCACAAAAGGCCATATCTGCAGCTCCTGGCAGATGCTTTCAGCTGTTGAGACAACATCTGCATCTCGTTTCTCTGCGGTGTACTCCTTTAGAGCAATTAATGCCTTCATGATTTCAGGCAGCTGGTAGCGAAAAGCTTTCAAAGGTTTAACTCTGCCCTCCCACCTGGTTGTTGACAATGCCTTAAGTGTAAAATTCTTGACGTGTTCTTTGAGAATGGTCCGACAGTGAACTGAGGAGCTGAAAAGAGTATAAAGTCGCTGTAACAGCCCAAAGAAGCTGATGGACATCACAGAAGATTTGGCTGCATCACCAACAACAAGATTCAGTGTGTGACTTCCACAAGGATAATATATAACCCTTTGTCGTTTAATTCCAGCACTCTCTTTTGGAAAACCTGCTTTTTATCCTGCATGTTGCTCCCGTTATCGTAAAGACTGGCCTCGACAGTTGCAAAGATCCAATTAGTGTTTCTAGGTGGCCTAAAAATGTCGCGCATAAGCCTTGTGTCAAGTGCCTTAAAGCTGCACTATACAGTTTTGGCAATTTCTTCGCTGTTATCTCGCTTTTTGCTTGCGGGTTCTCTATAGAGCTCCCCCTATAGCTTCGGAATAGATATTTGACAACACTGTCATCAAAACTCGTTGGCGACTCACCCCCCTCCCATCTTCTCCCTCTGGTCATATGCATTTGTTTTCAAAGAAGCCGGAGAACGCACAGAGCCATGCCCACTAAGGTATGTATGATACACATAAGGCTTGCATATAAATGTTTAGATAGTGTATGTGTGCAGTGCCGTGAAGCAATTCGTTACATCGCGAGACCTGATTTCACGCAATATTTCCTGACGCTGGCCCAAAGTTGCAAGGGTGGTTTTTCCGCTCAAAGGTGCTAGGGGGGTGTGAGAAGACCACCATTCAACCCGAAAAAAGTCATATAACCATTCCAATGACTCCGAAGCTGTTCAGTTAAGGTAAATTAAGCTAAAAAAAACCTGCATAGTTCATCTTTAAGAAATCCAACAAAGACTCCATGGATGGAGACACCCTTTGATAACTCACATTTAACAATTTGTAGCACCACTGAGAGCTGCTCATTGTGACAGGTCTGGAGTGCAGTCCATGATTATTGCATAGTATTTGGCTGTTTTTACTCTCTCTACAATTGCATCCGTTGTACATTTCGTCACAAGGGAAATCAGTTAATTTTGAATATGCTTGCTTAAATAAGTGTCACTAAGCTCCTTTGACTGAATTCTCCTCAAATCAGTCCCTCCAGAAAAACGTGGAGTTTTTTTTGTGATTGTTGCGGGCAAAAATCCTTGATTATGCGGCACGTATTCTTAAAAAATGCGATGGAATATGCGGGATATTTATGCAATTTTATGCGATGAAACTTGCAAAAATTGCGGGAACTTGCAAAAACTGCGGTTTGATAAAAAAAAAAAAAGTTATTCCCCCAACACCCTATTCACTAGGCTACTACTTTAATGTAAAGAGTCATTTCTTATTACTTCCTATGATAAGCAAGCATACTACATCACATAAAGTGCTGGGAATATTTAAGTTCTCATCTTGTTTTATTTTAAACCTTAATAAACACATGGCTCAAACTTACAAATCATCATGGTTTCATCGGCATCGCGGGGTTTGCAGCTTTTCAATGATGTCGCGTAATTACGTCACTTCATAACGTCACTTCATATCGTTCCCATGGCAACAGGGGAAATGGCTGCGCTTGTGTGAAGTAAACGCAACATTTTTCAACTTTCTGCTAAGATATATGACTTTTTGCAACGAAAATGCGCGGATTATGAAATCATGCAAGCCCGCATATTTTGCGCGTGGAAATCTGCCATTTATGCTGCGAAAGTGCGCCGTATTTGAAAAAATGCGTCCCCCGCATAAATATGCGGACTTTGGCTGATTATGCATTGAATCATGCGATAGCATAATCGCGTTTTTCTGGAGGGACTGTCAAATGCTCTCGCATCATTGGGTCAAACTGAGCCATTAATTGTACTTGTCCAAGGATATATCCATTACCAGACTCAAATAATCTGTCAGAGTGGCCACGAAATGCAGGATTGTGCTCTGCCAGATGGTTTACAATGGCAATAAGTCTTCTTAAAATCTCTTTCCAGTGGCAACTTCAAGAGCAGTTAGATCTAGGTTTACCTGATCTATAGCTGTGTTTGTTTATAGTTTCTGTGAAAGATTGCACCAAGTATCCATGTTTGTGATCTGTTCTGCAGACCTCTTATGCTGTCTCAAGTGGGCTGAAAGATTTTTCCAATTATTTCAACAAAAACACATAACAGTCTTTTTTTTTTCACTGTACACGAGCCAGGACCTCTTTATCTTTTCTTCATTCTTCATTTGCAGGTAATAGTTTCTGCTTGCTTCGCCCCTCTTGAATTTTAGGATAAATTCTTTCCTTGATCTGAACTGGGCCTCTCTGCACTATTGAGCAGCACCCTTTTGTCAGTGAAATGTTTTGGCCAGAGTGCTGGGTCATCTTCAAGTGTAACACGTTGGCCAGAATGACTGCTAGTACTCACTAAGTGTTCATCGGTATTGTCTTCTTCGTCATAGACCTCATCATCATCACTGAAAGTGAACACCGAACTCTGTTACCTGCAATTGAAGGATCCTCATCCATCTGTAAAGTTGACTTGCATGTAGCAGCAACATCGCTTGAGCAGCCTGGGCTGGCAGTGGCACTGTCGGCAGCAACGGGTAGCTCCTTCTCGCTAGAGCAGTGCTAACACTCGTGGTAGCCGCGTTAGCGTCAGCAGCAGCGGGCGTCACAAAAGAGTTTGTTACCTCGCCAAATTTGCTAAAAACCTTTTGCTTTCCTCCTGCTTCCTTTTTTCAGCAACACTTTGGTAGTTTTGCTTCATTTTTGCTGTCTACTCTGTACAATCTGTCTGTCTGTCTGTCTGTCTGTCTGTCAATCACTTCCTCTCCTTCAGTTTTTTTTTTTTTTTTGCCGTGTCGCAGCCTTGTCAGTCACTTGACACTTTCGTAGATACGCAGTAAGTGAGATAATGGAATAGTCCAATGTAGTGTGGGGGGCCCCCTCCTGTCTGCAAAAATAATGATTTAAGCATTGTGATGCCATTTTAGCGAATGGAGTTTTAGAAATATATAATAATAAAAAAAATTATAATAAAAAAAACGTAACCATAAGTTAATACAGGATTTTGTGGGCCCCTAGGTAGCTTGGAGCCCAAGGCAATTGCCGACCTTTGCCTATTGGTGAAGTCCGCCCATGGGGGTGGGTGATATGGCAAAAATATCATATCACAATTTTTATTCAAGATTTGATCACAATCCTTTTCATGTTGTTTTTACTATTTTGCAAGTGACTGAGCATTACAGCCAAACTAATTTCCCTATTTTAAAAACAGGATGCATTAATCCTGCTGAAAGAGGCCACTGCCATCAGGGAACACTATTGTCATTAAGGGGCGTAACACAGGGCTAGGTTAAGACAATACAGTGCCCTGGGCAAAATAGGAATATGCCGCCCCCTTCGTTCAAATTTTTAAGAGGAAAAAAATTGCAATTTACCACATACTGTTGACTTAAGACAGGTGTAATGAATTAATACATTTGACTCACCATTTAAAAGAGGATATTTATTGCTTTGGCTGCTGCAAACTCTTTAATTATCTTGGAGTTATCTAATTTGCAACAGATTTGGTAACAGAAGTGAAAGGAGAATTTTAGAATGACTGGACACTCATTTGACTTTATTCAACAGGAAGAAAAGCTTGTTCCGGGTGTCATACGCCATTACGCTATTTGTATGTCATTGCACATGCGCAGTCATTTCAGTTTCGGTTTTCAATCCGATCAAGTGTTTACATGTCCTCTCGATCAGATTAGAAAAAGGAATAAACCACTCCTTTCAATCCGATCGAAATTTCATTCAGATCAAGCTCAATCGGATCGATTAAGGTGTTTAAATTAAGGCTTTATGGATTATTTGGTTGCATATAAATGTAGCCATTGTCGATCGCAGATAGTTCTTCACAAGTTTGAGAAGCTCGTGTTGAAGCTCGATTCTAACCACTTGCACTTCCGCTTGATGGGTCAGCAGGGCTTGCCCATCTGATGCTGTGAGCTGCTCCTGGTTGGATGGAGGAATCGTGTACGTCTCGTTCACCCGCCAGCGAGACTTACCCATGTGATGCTGTGAGCCACAGGCTCCTGTCGGACGCTAAGTGAGCCCTCCCGGTTGCGCTGCCAAGCTCCTCCTCATTAACAGCAATCAGACAACTCGCAGCAGCTGTCCCATTCTTATTTGCTTTTTTGGGGGGAGTGCTCTGGGTTCAGGCCAAATTCCAAACTCAGAGCCTCCTCGGACAGCATACAAAATATTCATATTTTCTACTATATTTAATTATATGTTATGTGTGGACTTGTGAAATTGTTTTATTAAAGGGATACTTCAGGATTTAGCATTAAGATTTGTATTAGTAGATAACCTGTAGTATTTTCGAATTACCATGCTTTCCACCCTCATATCTCCCTGAGATGAGAGATTTATGTTTTTTTTGTCTGGAAATTTTTTTTTGGCCAGAGGCTAAAGACTACAGCCAGTAGTAAGAGCTAGTTCCGCATGTTTTCAACCCGCCCATAGAGGGTGGATCTCACTCACAGAATGTACACATAGTGTCAGCCATTTTTTTTGGAAGCTAAGCTAGCAGGCTCTTGTTCTGTGGAGAAAGCTGAGTAGTAGGTGAAAGCTGAGTAGTAGGGGTTACCATACTCTTTTTCCCGGACATGTCCGGCCGTCGAGATCGTCCAAAATGTCTGGGATTCGGCTTTTGCTTTCTGCAGTTGCCATTCATTGTTTACTAGGGCTGGGTATCGATTCAGATGTTACAATTCGATTCGATTTCGATTCGCAAGCTCTAATTCGATTCGATTTCGATTCTCGATTCGATTTTCGATTTCGATTCTCGATTCGATTTTTCCAATTTCGATTCTAAATTAATTTCGATTCGACATACTCAATGAATATCAAATACAAATCCTATATTTATTAAAAAAAGAAAAAGAAAAGAAAAAAAGTGAACAAGTTTTCAAGTGTTTAATTAATAAAAAGAAATTAAGAGCTACAAACCTGTATATTAAACTCTTTTTATTTTAGGTACACTTGGGTACATTAAAACAGAACCGAACTCTATATTTCAAATGCATACAATGAATATACAGGATTTTGATGCAAGATGAAAAATTTATGCTGAAAATTGGACAAGTCAGAACAGTCGCATGTCTTGATCAAACAGGTAAAATATAAAAAACAGGTAAAACACATATAAAAACGTTGCATATAATATAATATGTGCCCTTCCTGTCTAACAGCTAGGCCATACAGAAATTGAATAAAATTATCAAACAGTCTGTGTTGCATTAATTATAAATTATATATTGACTAATCAAAGTTACAAAAGTTCTTTATTCAAGAGCAGTGAGTGTTTTTCTCTGTTCTCTTTGTTCTTTGATTAACTTAAATGACAGAGATAATTAGTGGCTACAGTGTACTGTCCCTTTAAGACCAGCCGCTGTTGACAGAGACGCGGAACTCACACGCGGACTCATTCTCTCACGAGGCACAACTCTTCACGTTCGTCATAAGACTGCTCTTATGTTATAAAGATACTCGACAAAAATACATTTTGGCATAATTGTGTGTGTTCTTCGTTCAAGCGCGAAAGATAATTCTATTCTGTGCTGTCTTGTGCGCACGCACGATATCATCGCAAGTTTTTCTGTCACAGTCACGACAGCATTTTGGCAGCATTTTGGTCATATAGCCTAATTGCGTATAGGCTTGTCATAGCGATTGCGATATGATTAAACGTGCAGCACTAATTGAGGTTATTTTATGATTTAGATAAAACTACCATAAAATCTCACAGCATTAGCTATAAAATTGAGTTTGCAAGCCTATGAACAGTGGAGGAAAACTAATACATAAAGATGGAAAAAAATCGATTCTTGGCGTTTGAGAATCGATTTTGAATCGACCACATTTTAAAAAACGATTAATCGAAAAATTGATTTTTTTGCCCAGCCCTATTGTTTACATGCACACCTTTTGTTTCAATCTAACTGAATTCATTCCGATTGGTGAATCTGAATGTAGTGTTTACATGAACGCTAAACAAGTTATCGGTTGATGTGCGTTTTAACATTGCTAAGAAAATTCCCGCTCCTCTGTGAGAGATACGAGACCGGTGCGTCTCAGTAATCACGCCACCAGCGTCTCGCCGTTCTCCCGGGCCCTCAGCCTCGTCCTGCTCGCCACAGTAAACATAATGAATGGCAACTGTAGAACGCAAAAGCCGAATCCCGGACATTTTGGGCGATCTCGAAATCCCGGGCAAACTCGTCACGGAGACTCACTAGTAGCTCTCTTACCGGTAGGCGTGGCTTGGGAGTGGCCTCCTAGGGCAGCGAAGCAAGTGCATTCTGGGAGTTGTTGTCTTTCATCCACATAAGCCAAAAATACATTTTCTGGCTTTTCTCAGTCTAGAAAGCTCCAAATTCAAATTTCTTCTACATAAATGACCTATTTTAAATACACATTCATCTTTCCAGAGGTGAAGTATCCCTTTAAGTAGACTTTTATATAGAGCCAACTTACCTCTGTTCCACAAAAGTTTTTCCAGCATCCCTCCACCACCCCAACTCCTCAATCTCGATTATTCCTATCCCAGCAAGGGAAAAGGGGAGGAGTGCTCTGGGTTTGGGTCAAATTCGGTTGCTAAGTCGTGACGTAACCACTCTCCGATAATACTCTTTCCGGGTCCAAAGTCCAGGTCCTCTATACCTACCTACCGCTTTCGCTAATGTTTTGGTTATTATTGAGTGTTTTTACAATGCCGCAGTGCTGTGTCCCGTGTCCCGAGCTAACTCACTTCAACCTCGTAAATCTTCTTTTTCATTGATGCCTGGACTCTACCCTTAATTATGCCACCTGAGTGATGAGCTACACTAACCAGTCTGTTGGTGTTAAAGGAATTTAAACCCTTTTAGACCGCCAAAGGTGCCTCACTAAGAAGGACGTGATCGTAAATAAATTTACAGGTTCCACCATTGTTATTTCTGGACGAGAGGAACGCTTGGACCCGGAAAAGGCTAAACGTCACGCGTGACGTCAGACTTAACAATCGGATTCTGATCTCAGAGGCCTCTCCTCAGACAGCATGCTAAATACACATATTTTATACTATATATGAATACACTCTTAGAATGAATGTATAGAAAAATTACACAAAATGTGTGTAACACTCTAATTTACACATTTTGTGTCAATATTAACTAAAAATGTGTTGAAAAAAATAACCTATTTTACACATATCTATGTGTAGTTTAAAATTAACACAACTTGGGAATTTACTCGAAGCATTTAACACAATATGAGTAGACTGATGTGCTTACACACTTATTTTTATAACATTAGCTAGTTGAACTGAACCAATAAGGTCTAGAGACTTTGATCGAACATAATCCAGTTCCAGTCAGTTCAGTAGTAGATAATAGTCTGTTAATGGCAGCAACTATTTTGTTTTTACTTCTATAGAGTTGAAAATAAAACATTTATAACATATCACTTCGTTATCGACTACCCCTCGCGTCAAAACTGTTTGTGAAAACCTTTTTACCAGGGAGGAGATGATTCGCGCAGAGTCACGTCGTTGATGCTAGCAATATTCTTGAGGTAAGCTGTTCTTGAATTCAATATTTCCTTATGTTTATTTACAAAAACAATATTTTCTGCTACTGTTATTTTAGTACTGGTTTAAAATCTAGGTTACGACGAGATTTTGTGGGCAAAAAAACTTCCATTGTCAATAGTGTAACTTAGCTGAAGCACGGCTAAACCAAGCAGCTTTATGTTGATCAATGCTGCGAATTTGCGTGGAAAACCAGATTTAAAATCGACATCATTTTTACACGAAATTCCCGATAATGAAGAGATCTTTATAAATTAATGGATTTTGCACTCAAAATTTCACCAAGCAATGGTAATCGTGACCGCACCTTTATACTGTATATTGTACTCGATTTACAATACACAAAATGTTACCTGTAAGGGTGTATTAAAAATGGTCTACTCTTTATTGATTTGATTATGTCTAAAATGTAGTCGTAGTGGATTTGAAAGTTTGCTGAAATGATGGTGGGTTAACCACTGAGGGAAAGAAAAAGATCATCACATGGGGATTTCTTGCATGTATCTTACTGTGTATTTGTCTCAAACAGCTATCCCTTCACTGCAAACAAGCTGAAATTGGCTAAATCCTTGATTGCAATATTTACGTCTATTTTTGGAGAGAATTAAGGAAATGTAAGTATTAAAATTGAATCTGGCATAATTTTGTTTACAGTTTAGCTGAAATTACAAATATAAATTCTGAATTATATAGTATGATGGAGATTAAAAACAACTTTGTGTAACTTTCTCCTCTCTCTCTCTTTCCCTCTTATATTTTTATATAGTGTTGGAACTGCGATCTTCTCTGAAGAAGAACTGAGCACATTTGTGTTTGTGGACATCCAACCATCTGATTGGTTGAATTCTACAGGATGTTCGGGAGACGTGCGTGTCATGTTCTTCATCGGCCCGCCTGGAAACAAATGCCATGACACCAAAAGCCCTCATGGAAGAAGAACGCTGTTGTGCTTACAACTGTGACAATGAGCGCTTACCAGGATCAACTAAACGCTAGATTTTCAAAAGTATGTGAAGTTCGCGGCTACTTCTTTCAAAAACATTAAAATAACTTTTGGCCAACAATGTACATCAATGCAAAAATGTTTGGAAATAAGTTAAATTATTTTGAAGGTGGGGTTATGTGTCATGTTACCTAACGAGGTTGTGGAAATAACTGTTTTATCCTATGTTGGACATTCCTTTTTGACTGCTTTAAATTGTATTGTTCTATTTTGGATTGAATTTAATTGTTGATATTTCATTATAATAAAAAAGATATTCAACCACAGACTTTATATTTATTTTGTCATATGCTAACGTTTTGTTTGGGATTTTAGATACCTTTTTTAACACAATGTGTGTAACCAAGGATAGCACATAATGTGGAAATGTTACAGATTTATACATCTTTTACACATCTTTATGGTAAACTTTCTGACACATTTAGTGTGTTAAACTCATTAACACAGTGAATGAGTTCAAATTAACACAAAACCAGTAGTCCTGGAGCTCACCCAAGAATGTGTTAAAATTTAACACAGGTTGTGTTATTTTTAACACATTCTTTCTAAGAGTGTATATGCATGTGTGAAAACGTGAAATACAATTCAAGAACTGACTGTTCACTTGTTGCCTAATACATCCCCACCCCTTGACAGGAGCCATTGTAATTATAGTATAATCAATGTTAGTCACTTGACCTGTGAGCGGTTTTAATGTTGTGGCTGATCAATGTACATGTTCTCCTGAGTCCTGCCATTTCAGAAACTGTTGCATAACATAAATAATGATAAACATAAACAAGTTTGTGGGGATGGATGTCCCAAAAATGGTGCTAAACGAGGATCTACAAAAAGGACCTTTAATAAATTCAAGCAAGGGTTCACTTACTTTCTCCACCCTGAACCGTGAATGATTACTTACTGTATTTGTACAAATGATTGTGTTATTAGTGTAGGCAGATTGTCGTTGTCTATAATAGTGAGTTAAATCAAGATCAGGTCACATTTGGAGTAATCAATGAAGATAACTAGATGTTTTCAAAGTATTCACAAACTTATTCTTGCCCATGTAGAAAGATAGATGTTTAGCTAATACACAAACCACAGCTAGAAAGAGCTTCCAGATATCATCAGATGAGCCCCAATAGTAGCCATATTCATATCCAGATTGAAAACCTCTGTGCATTCATTCTCTAAAGTTGAATCAAATAATATGCCAGTTTATGCCATTTTATTTATACTTTTCATTACATTGTGCCATTTGACAGCAAGATGGAAGTGTATGCCACCATTCAATAAAAACAAATTTCAGATATTATACATATCTGACATATCAGAATATCAGACATATTTTCTGGAATTTAAAGTTGCAGAGCCAAGTAAACAAACTATTCACACAAAAAAATAAAAATAAATAAGGTCTCACCCGACTGACTTGTTATATGTAAGTGTGATGACAAAATATTTACACAATATTATCACAAGTGGACTCCCTCTAGATTGAATCTGCAGATGATTTTTTAAATTGCTCAATTATTATTATTATTATTTTTTCAATCTCGTCACACTGAGCAACTTAAAAAGTATGATTTTGCAAGTGACGTTTCAGCTCTGTGTGATAAGTGAAACTCTTCTCACACTGAAGACATGTGAAAGGCTTCTCTCCAGTGTGAAGCCTCATGTGAGTCTTTAGGTTTGCTTTAACTGTAAAACTCTTTCCACACAGAGGGCAGGTGAAAGGCTTCTCTCCAGTGTGAACTCTCATGTGAGTCTTTAGGTTTCCTTCAACTGTGAAACTCATTTCACACTGAGGGCAGGTGAAAGGCTTTTCTCCAGTGTGAACTCTCATGTGAACCTTGAGGATTGCTTTGCTTGAGCAAGTCTTTCCACAGTGATCACACATGACACAAGGCTTCTCTCCAACGTGAGTTATTACATGCATCTTAAGGTTATTGCTGTCTGTGAAACTCCTTCCACATTGATGACATATAAAACAGTCCTCTCTTGCATGAATCCTCATGTGGCAATCAAGGTTTACTTTACGTCTGAAGCTCTTTCCACAATGATCACATGCAAAAGGCTTCTCTCCAGTGTGAATTCTCATGTGGTCATTAAGGGATCCTTGATGTGTAAAACTCTTTCCACACTGAGAGCATACGTAAGGCTTCTCTCCAGTGTGAATTCTCATGTGGACTTTAATTGTTGCTTTATGTGTAAAACTCTTTCCACAGTGTTGGCAGGTGTAAGGACTCTCTCCAGAGTGAACTCTCATGTGGATTTTAAGACTTCCTTTTCCAGTGAAACTCTTTTCACACTGAGGGCATGTGTAAGGCTTCTCTCCAGTGTGAATTTGCATGTGTTTTTTAAGGTTTCCTTTTTCAGTGAAACCTTTTCCACACTGTTGGCAGGTGAAAGGCTTCTCTCCATTGTGTATTCTCATGTGGACTTTAAGGTTTCCATGATGACTGAAACTCTTTCCACACTGAGGACAGGTGAAATTACTTTTAGTTCCAGTCTTTTGAACTCTTTTTTGTGAGGACGTCTTTTCAGTTTGGGAGCAACTAAAAAAATTGTCTTCAGTTATAAAATCATGACATTTCTCTTCCTTTACATCACTCAGTTCTTGACTCTCCTCTTTCAGTGGCATTATGTCTAAGGTGAAAAACAAAAGAAAGATAAATACAATTTTAAGCACATGTTAATGCCACAAAGCAGCAGACATCAAAACATTCAGACCAATTGTTCTCAAAGTTTTTTTTGGCCAGCACCCAATTTTCCCATTATGGAGAGGCCTCTTACCTCCCCGAACAAATAAAATAGTCTAATTCAGTGCAGCTCAAGTCTCTCCAGGAGGATCCCCAGCACTGCACATTTTTTGTTTCTCACTCATCAGCTCATTAGTAGAGACTGCAACACTTGAATTGTCAAACAAGTGATACACACAAAAGCTATGGGTCCTAGAGGACAAATTTGAGAACCCCTAGGTCCAATTGTTTTCCCTGAATATTAATGTTGATTGTTTTGTGTTTATTAGGGGCTTAGCAAAAACAGTGCTGTACCCCCAACTGCATCTGTTGGTTTTCTTTTTAATTATTATTTCTCCCTAAAGGGAGTCTACACTGGCAGAAACACAGCTACAGTGCAAGTAACATTTTGTTCCTAGGGGAAAGTTATATCTAAAAATTTTGGATTTTGTTCCTAGGAGAACAAAACATAACTGTACTAGAGGTCTTCACAGGTCCAAAAATTCATACCGAACCCGAAGAGACCTGTAAACGTGTTACACGGAACCGACCCGTGCAGAACCGAGAAATGCCATAAATGTACTACACGGAACCGACGCGGACACATATATTTTTTGGAAACTGGACCAGAACCTGTTCGGGGAGTCACAGACCCGACTGGACCCAATCGGAACATCTTCCACATCAAATTGCTATTAACAAGTTGCGAAAATAAAACTTTTTGGCTTACCTAATGTTAGTAGCCTTCTCCCGTGTACCTGACTGCGATCATACAAGCCTCCTAGCCAAGAAAGTTCTATTTATGTTATTCCTCCCTTGCCAATTGAAAGAGCTTGCTTAATCCACTCAATATTCCAGCTTCAAAAGTCCACTTGCGGTCACGTTGACGAATGACAAATGCGACTTTGCAGTTTTGCATTTTTTGGTATCTCGAGTCAAACTCACAAAATAAGATTCGACTGTTTACCCCCAACTGCATATGTTGGTTTTCTTTTTATTATTATTTCTCCCTAAAGGGAGTCTACACTGTCAGAAACACGCTATATTAATGATTGCTCGTTCAGTGCCATGGACGCTGACTTTAGCATTTGCTATCATCTCTGTGCTCTCTGAGCAGAGTCTGGCCAAAAATCTTAGATATAACAATACAGTTCATTTATAATATTATTATAAAAATGGGTGAAAGAAAGTGCAATGTGCGGTATGGCGGATTAAGTCCCGCCTTCTAAATAAAAGAGCCAATTGTCAGTTGGTAAAATCATTGTGTTAAAACACACGCACAGGGCTGACTGACTCTGATCACAGCAGGGTGTTCTCCAATTGACTCAGATATTACACACAATGTTAAACAGACCCAGGACCTGAAGTAATACATTGGGACCCGACTCGGACCCGGCTGACCATTTAAAATATAGACCCTCAACCCGTAAAGGTCCCAGGTCGGTTCTTGGGTCCTCCGTGAATACCTCTAAACTGTACCTTTAAAGGTCCACAATGCCTTAGATACAATTATGTACCCAAAACAAGTTATAAAGGTACAACATTTTAGGGTAGATATGAAAGTTCCATTTCTGTACCTTTAAAATAGCTTGTCTATGGTTTTGTATATAATTTAATCTATGTCAGCTCATGATACATCAAGACGCTACATTAAAATTAGGGCTGCACAATTAATCGCAATGAAACCGCATGCGATTTGGCAAAGGCTGTGATTATTTTATGCGCAGCTTGTCAGTGCATTACGGCTGATCGGTAAATGCTGCTCCATCTGAACGCCAGAGGGCGCTCTCACGCAGACACACCAAATATGCCCAGCCGCATTAGTACGATAACACACATCATTCCAGGAAATCCCTATCGGTGTAGCTAAATAAACAGAAGATTGAAACACTTTGCTTGATTAAACATGACTAATGAACACACAACTGCTTGTATTCTGTATAAGAAGCCACATCATCTCACAGAAGGATGCTCAACTTAAGTTATCAAGTGAGTTTGGAGTAAAACCATGTTATTAAATGTTGTCTTTTGTTGGACGAGAGGTTCATAAATGATTATGTTTGGAAAGATGTTTGACGCGTGTTGCTTTTTCAAATGCACATGACTCAAACTCACAATGCTTTCAGATGGAGCAGTGTTTATAGAGCCGTACATTAACGACAAGCTGCGCATAAAAAAAATTGATTTGCGATTTCAAAATTGCGATAAGCCAAATCGGTTTAAAGGATTAGTTCACTTTCAAAATAAGGAAAAATAAGGGTCTTATCCAGCGAAACGATCGGTTATTTTCACACACAAAAAAAAATCAATTATATACTTTTTAACCACAAATGCTTGTTGTGTGCCATCTCTGAGATGCGCCACGCATTGCGTCATCATGTTGGAAAGGTCACACGTCACGTCAAGTTATTTGTCTGTATACTCCGGTTAAAAAGGTAGGGAAGGGCGAAAAACTCCATCTCATTTTCTCCTCCAACTTCAAAAACCTAAATTTCTTTTCGACTGAAGAAAGAAAGACATGGACATCTTGGATGGCATCGGGGTGAGTAAATTATCAGCAATATTTTTGAAAGTGACTTAATCCTTTAAGTGCGATTACATGGAAATTGCGATTAATCGTGCAGCCCTAATTAAAATGACATTAAATGTTGTTCAAAATATCTTGTATAAGATTATATGTAGAATAATATATACTCCACCATCACGTCTGCCAGTAAAATAAGACCGATATTAGCCGCTTTCCGACAGGAGGAACCTTTTCACAGTTCCTAGAACTATTGGCTAAAGTACCCGGATGTTCCTGCTGTGCGAACACGCCGACTAGGAACGATTTTAGTTC
Source organism: Leuciscus leuciscus (assembly GCF_965113295.1). Taxonomy (NCBI): domain Eukaryota; kingdom Metazoa; phylum Chordata; class Actinopteri; order Cypriniformes; family Leuciscidae; genus Leuciscus; species Leuciscus leuciscus. The sequence continues at coordinate 31,564,321 of NC_138728.1, read as the reverse complement.
TAGGAACTCCATTTGGAGGAACTAATTTAGCTCCTACTTCAGAGTAGGGTCTAAACCAGCACTATAGGAACTACTCGTGACGTTAGTGTACGCTGACCGAACGCACGCAAAACACCAGCACCTGCCATTTTTAAAACAGCTATGTAAACACAGAGATTATATATTTACTCCAGAAACTAACTATACAAACATGGAAAACAGTGATAGATGGGCCTCTAAACCTTTATGCTGAAGAGAAAATCCAAAGCGACTTTGAGGGGACCAAGCCAAACATGATCATATATATCTGCTCAGCTAGCAACACTGGTCATCAACCACACGGCATAGGCTAATAACTTATTTTCATATACTGTCTACTTTCTATGTATAACAGTTCTATCTAATAACATATTAAACAGTACTGTTAGACAGATCGCTAACTAATGAACACAGAATGCAAAAATTGTTTACTCTGGCGTTCTCAGTGCCATCAAAATAAAGGTCCGCCACGCTTTAAAATAAAAAATAAAAGTCGCAACAACAAGCGTCACTCCCTTACCCCTCCTACCAGTTCCTATGGCCACTTGAACAGTGCGAATGCAAACAGCAAAACCGAGTTTGGGGGAGAGTAGTTCATAGAACTGTTTAGAAGTGGACAGTTCCTAGAACTAAGTTCCTGTATCTACTTGGTCAGAAAGCGGCTATTATTGCTAAACATAATACATTAATGAATTTAGTCAATTAAACATTTTTAATAATTGTTGTTTTTGTTGTAATGTAATTTTGTTTGTTTAAAAAAAACTGATCAAATGCATTTGATTAATTATAACTTTTTACCATTGAATCTAAAACAGTATTTTTTAAAGAAAAAAGAGACACTGAATTAAATTTGTAATGAAGACCACGAGGAGTGGCAGCTAAATTAGTTCCTCCAAAAGAGTTCCTAGAAGTAAAAGAGTTCCTAGTTCCTTCGGTGCAAACACGCCGACATCCGGGTACTTCCGTCAATAGTTCTAGGAACTATGAAAAGGTTCCTCCGGTGCGAAAGCCCTTTATGTGGTCATGTTGAAAAGTCTTAAGAAAATTGAGGGGTTCTCTCAAGGAATTTTCTCTGTGTATAGTTTATAGAATTTTCTTTATCCGTAACTATATTACACAGCCTCTCATACCTCTTTGCTATAAAGGGATGCACCAATATGGAAATTTTGGCCAATACCAATAACTCTTTATATTTGAGCCAATAGGCGATATAATGGTCGATAAATCTAAATAAATTTTTTTTAATAATTTTTGAGAGCCTGATTACAAAAACAAAAGTCTCACCATAAAAAGCCATATCCCTAGCACACAATTATAAAGAAGACTTGCATCTGTCATACAAATTTTTACAGACACATTTTCTTATTGGGCCGATAAAATTAAAACTGAACATATCGGCCAATACCGATATGGTGGCCGATATATTGTGCATCCCTAATAACAACTATGGCCAACATTGTATATACTTGCAGGGCCAGCCATTGTAATAAATAGCCCCTTTCACACAGCGCTTTGAACCCGGCAAATTGCCGGCAAATTGCCAGAGCGCCTTCTGTGTGAACGCAAACTCGACCCGGGATTTAAGCCGGGATCGATGCCGGGTCGGGACCTAGTAACATTGCCGTGTTCAGTCCCGGAACGCGCGCTGTGTGAACAAAAGCCGTAATAATGCCGTGTCGTAGTGATGACGCTGAAGCGCGGGATCGTTCGCCAGCTGTGAAACGGTACGTAAAGCGCAATTTTATGATCGAATCAGAGAAAAAAATGCACAAGCGTGGTTTCTCGAGAGAGAGATCGCAGCTCATAAGCAAACTTAAGACGCTGCTGAGATTACAAGTCACATCGATGTCACGTGTCTTTACGGCATTTTTACGGGTTGTGTGTGAACGCACTCTCTGATTCCGGAAAATCACTGGCAGTGTGAATGAACCAAAATCAAACGAACCCGGGTCAAATCCCGGGTCACTTTATCCGTGTATTTTCCGGAATCTCTGTGTGAAAGGGGCTAATGATTATCAAACCTTTTACGTTTCAAGACCATTTATTCCCCGCTGTGCGACGACATTGTTATAAGGCCGCAGCTGCAAAAGAGTTGCCCAACGCTCTCGCTCAGATTATACACAGGCATTTTGTGTTGAGTTGAGACATCAAACAGCAAAAGAAGTGATAAACAATTAAAGTAAAATGCAGCACACAGCACACAAGCTATACGAATATTTACTTGTTACAAACACACTTGGTGACAGAAAGATAATAGTTTGGTATATATGTGTGTATATGTAATGTAAGAGCCACATAGGGACTAGTTCATCTGAAATAATAATTTAGTTTTAACAGAAAAAATAAAATAAAATCATAAGAAATGTATTGGTTTAAAAATGTATGATTTAGTAATGTTTAGATCTGATAACATTTCAGTATTTTGAGCTTCCAGTCAGACAACACTACGTCATAGTGTAAGCGATTGGATGTAGTTAGTTTAGTTTGAAGTTAGAGACGTTGGAAGCAACACAGTTTTTTGACCATGCGTACCGTCTATGTATAATTACTTTATATTTATGGTTATAAAGTATGGTATTAAAACACTTTTTAATATTAGAACTCACACTATATACTGTCTGTGTGTGTGTGTGTGTGTGTGTGTGTGTGTGTGTGTGTGTGTGTGTGTGTGTGTGTGTATATATATATATATATATATATATATATATATATATATACACACACATACACACAAACAACAGCATGACAAGGTGTGAAAATGCTGGTTAAAACACCATGTTCCTCACCAAATAGATGAGAAGGTTTTTTAATCTAAATAAAGGGCTAGTAAGATTATAGAAAGAATCAATGTGATTGATCATTTATTAAATTACACATTTAATAATCAAATATAAAGACTAATACAACGTGTCATCAATGCCGCCTCAGATGCGTACTTGTCAGAATGTATAACTCCTGTTGTGGACGCGCTCTTCCTGAAACAACGAGCTGAAAACAGCAACTAAACAACGAATTCACAACGATTTATTAAAATAGTGTTCTCAATAATGTTATGTAATATGACAGTCCCAGTCATAGTTATTATTAGTCGTGCATTGCTGTTTGAGCTGTGCACGCTGAATTAACACCGGTAAACTGGAGAACTTTGCTGATTCGTTATTTAACTCAAAGAAACGCATCCTATATGAGATTAATCAGATATAAAATAAACATATTACGAATTATATCTGCACAAAATGACGCGAGTGTACAAGTGAACTTCAACTAAGTTACTTAGGCCCAAGTGGCCTTCTTTGGTAAGCGCCTAGACATAAATCATTTGGAGTACATGCATGTTTTGGTTTAAGAACAGCATTAAATTTACTTTGGATATGCCTTTTTTAGGCAAATTTTACAGGAATGCTAAGGTGGTTAATAATTGTAAGGTTAACAAAGTCCTTCTGAAGTTAAGCGATGCATTCGTGTAAGAAAAATATCCATATTTTTAACATTATCGACCAAAATTACAAGCTTCCGGTAGACGGCCGTATGCAAGTCAGCTTACGCCAAAAGACGTTAAAAGTTAGTGTTTTAGTTAGTGTACCGTTTGTTAATTCATGTAATAATTCGTAGGGATGTTTCGATCAATTTTTTTGTGCCCTTGATCTGTTTAATATCGAGTGTCACAGGATCTTGATCCGATGCTTGTATTTTCGTAGTGCTAGGTGCACACTTCAATTACATTAAAGTTATTCAAATAAGATATTATATGCAAACAGACTGTGTGGTCACAATTATGAATACGAGTCTACTGACATAAACTTGTATTTTATATACAATTAACAGAATATTTGCAACAAAAAGAAAAAAAACCAATAAGGTTAGAAAGCATGAAGCTTGCAGTGTCAGAATTCCAGTCTGTCAGTCAAGCCAAAAGCAAGACGCAACAACGTCTAAGATAGTCTGACGAAAAATTATAGTAAAATATGGTTAAACACGGAAGCTCGAACAATCGTGTGAAAGGATTTAAACGTTTGCATCAAATATGGTAAACACGGAAGCCCGAACAATCGTGTGAAAGGATTTAACATAACCCACTGGAATCCCCTGACTGCAAGTCATTTATAAATGTTTATTCACTTTAAAAAAAAAAAAACTTCTTAAAAATACTGCATTATTGCATGTTTTGCTTTCGAACAGAGAGCAGCTTACTTCACGATACATCAATAAACAGTATACTGATTGTTTGCTAAAGGTTTGTTTATCATTTGTTCAGGATTAACCATTGTTTACTGAGATAATAGCCGCGTTTCCACTGTCGGCCCAGTGCGAGCCAGGGCTTTAAACGGGCCGTGCCGGGCTAATAGCACCGGGCCTGCGTTTCCACTGTCGGGCCAGAAGCTCCACAGCGCTTCACTAAAACACGCCCGTAACACGCCTCTCTGGAACAACGTCACACTAACCCATTCACCAAAAAATGGAAGTTTTATCAGAAAACTAATCAGAAATCACTGGGAACAGCGTTGAAAACAAACATGATAAAAGCGGCCGTTTGCTGGCATTTTTGTTGTTTACTTGAATATTTAAAACCCAAGCATCGATGTTTTACCACAGGTTTACAATAAAAAGTGATACATTGATCATAATGAATTAATTTATGTCAAAATTGCACATTAGTCACTCAGAAATAAATTACTGTTAGGTCTATTTCACAAAAGAAAGAGGACACACTTACTTCTTCAGTCGCGTCTGTTACTGTTTATCTTGTAGTTACAGGACATATTGACATCAAAGCAGATTCGGAGCGGATCTTCTGTCAGATAACATCTCCAAAATGTTAAATACCCTTTGACTAGTAACCAAAAGTCCAAATCATAGTCTCTGCTGCACCAATTCAACTGATATAAATACTAGTGTAGAACATTGCATAGAAACCGTGTCTATTCCTCGTTTAGTGAGATCAAATAATAAATCTAATGCAGGATCTAGGAAAAATCTAATTGTTATTAAAACAGAAAATGTTGCTATTAGTAAACAAAAACTATTTCTAAAGCTAGGTCTTCTAAACATTAGATCACTCACACCTAAGGCAGTTATTGTAAATGAAATAGTCACAGATAATAGCTTCGATGTACTTTGCCTTACTGAAACCTGGCTTAAACCAAATGATTATTTCAGTATTAATGAGTCTACTCCTCCTGGATACTGTTATAAGCATGAGCCCCGTCTGATTGGTCGTGGCGGAGGTGTTGCAACCATTTATAGAGATATTCTAAATGTTACTCAGAAAACGGGTTATAAGTTTATTTCATTTGAAGTACTTGTACTAAATGTTACGCTCTTAGATGTTAGAAAAACATTCCTATTATCTCTAGCCTTGGCTACCGTATATAGACCGCCAGGGCCTTACACTGATTTCCTAAAAGAGTTTGCAGATTTTCTCTCAGACCTATTAGTCAATGTCGATAAAGCATTAATTGTTGGAGATTTTAACATACACGTAGATAATCCAAATGATGCGTTAGGAGCTGCGTTTACAGATTTATTAAATTAATTTGGGGTCAAGCAAAACGTCACCGGACCAACACATCGTCTTAATCATACACTCGATTTAATTATATCACATGGAACCGATCCAACCGATATAGATATCATTCCACAAAGTGATGAAGTCACTGATCACTACATGGTAACTTGCATATTACGTACTGCTGTAATGTGTCATGCGGCGTTATCAACCAGGCAGAACAATCCTCCCATCCACCATAGATAATTTCTCAAATTGCTTATCTAATCTGTCTCAGCTGCCGCCTGAACCCAAACAAACAGATGAACTAGAAGAACTAACTAGCACTATGAGCACCATTCTCTCTAGAACATTGGATGTGGTTGCACCTATTAAATTAAAAAAGGTCAGAGAGAAAAATAAAGCACCATGGTATAACAATACTATGCATGTTTTAAAGAGAGAAACCCGTATTTTAGAGCGTAAATGGAAACAAACTAATTTAGAGGTCTTTAGAATCGCGTGGAAAGACAGTATGTCACGTTATAAAAAGGCCCTAAAAGCGGCCAGGGCTGAGCACCTCCGCAAACTAATAGAAAACAACCAAAACAATCCAAGGTTTTAATTTAACACCGTGGCTAGACTAACAAATAAACAGACGTCACCCGAACAAAATATCCCGTTACAGTTCAGTAGTAATGATTTCATGAACTTCTTCACTGAGAAAATAGAAAGCATCAGAACCACAATTGTAAACGTTCAATCTTCAATCGCGCCTTATAATTCAGCTTCAATTATCACCCCGCAAGAACAATTACAGTGCTTTACAACTATAGAACAAAACGAGTTAAATAAACTTATCACTTCATCTAAAACAACAACATGTTTATTAGATCCTATACCAACTAAACTACTGAAAGAAGTGTTACCTATAGTGGAAGAGCCTCTCCTCAATATTATTAACTCGTCTTTATCTTTAGGTCATGTTCCAAGAACATTTAAACTGGCAGTTATAAAACCTCTCATTAAGAAACCACAATTAGGGACTGTTCGTTTTTTATTTAAGGGGCCACCGGAGGAGTTTTGAGATCTGTTGTCAAAAAAGACATGACCCTCCCTTCGCCAGCAATACATTTTTCTATGACCCTCCAAAATGTTTGTGAAAAAAGGCATGACCCTCCCCGATAATTTATTGATTAGCCTACTTCTGTACTGGTTTGCGCTTGGCAAAGATGTTCAGATAGCCATTGTTTTTTTGTTTTTTTAAACCATAAACTCTTGCTTTCTCATCTTACTAGGGCTGTAACGATAGACCAAACCTACGATTCGGTTCGTATCACGATTTTTGATTTTAGATTTGAAAAAAATCATGTTTTCGGTGCTGATGTTTGTGACTCTTTCAACATGTGGGTGGGGCTGCCAATAAAGCATCTAAAAGCTGTCACAAAGAACCAGCAAAAGTAATGATTATTAATATGTCAAATATAGCAAGGAAACATTTTAATTGTTTATTAATAAACAAGTGTTTTCTGTGTCGACTGCAAAGATGAAGTTGACGATGCGTCGCGATCTTCTCAGAACGCACCAGAGAGAAATGCACATTTCATAAGCAGAAAGCAGTCTGTTTTCCTTCGTTTTGAATTGTTCTGTTTAAAAGTAGACATTTCAAGCTTTCTATATATTTCTCAGGTCTGTGAGGCAAGTAGCATACCTTACGCTGAGTTTCGGTTCATTTATGAGACAAGAGTCCAGTTCACTCGCCCGCGCCTCCGTGATTATCTATTTTCTACTATATTTACTTCTTATTTATTAAATCCAGATGAAACATTGATTAAAATTAAGATACAATTAATAAAAAAACGAAATTCACTTTAAAGAAAGGCTTTGTGCTTTCTGTTTGAGGTCTCTGTGAAATTTTTAAAGTCGCTTTCAGAGCAGTCATGTCCGTAATGGAGAACTGTCACGCCCGTAACATTGTTTTTTTTTGTTTGTTTTTTTCATAAATGCGAACACGAAAAGTAGAATAAAAATAATATTTTATGTTCTGTGGAGGCCGATCTTTATTCATCCGGTGGGTATATATCTTTTGGTTTGCACAGTGTAATTTATAGAAGAATTACTAAAACATATTTTGCCACCTAAAAGTTAAAGATTTTTTTGTGTCACGTCACGTCACATGTGTATTTCCCTCATATTAAATATAAAATTTAATGTGTAGACTGATATTTTTCTAATGTCTTGACTCCTTTATTTTTCTAATGTCTTGACTCCAAAATATTGGTATTAAATGCATTTTCTGACAATTTATATTTCAAGTTTTGACTGCAAATGTTACGTCTATAACACTGGAATCGCCCAATTTTAACGAATTTATCCTCAACTAGTTTTTGTGGTGTAGGTCTACGTATTTTATTATGTTAACTTAAATAATACTAATAGTAATTTAAAGATGTGGTAGCCCTACATCTTACACATCGTGGAAACAAAATAAGAATGGAACTAAAATATGGTAGTATCGTGCTACAGCGCACATTCTATCAGCAGCAGTTCTGGCGCCTCAGTCGCAATACTGTAAAACTCGACGTTCACATCACATGTTAATGCAGTGGTAGAGTTACACTCACAGGACACTGTGCACTTATTCGCAATCACAAAAGTTCATTATTTGCTCGTGCTTTAAAGCTTTGCCGGGTAAACATTTCATTGGCATTCTGTTCTGACATGATGCATTTTTTCTAAGCGCGAACTGAAGTGCGCGCGCACTGTCAAATAGCGCCAAACTGGATTTTTGTTGGGTCAGACGGTCTGACGGACTGGGGCTAAAAAACAGCCCTGGACTTTCTCCCAAATAGGCCCATCATCCGGCCATTCGCCTCTAGCCGTGTGCGACAGACACTAGCCAGGATGTCCTTATACTATAGCCTATGCCACAATACTGTAGCCTATCAGACAAGGTATTCACAGCAAGTAACATCTCAAAACAAATGATGATAATTGGGGTTGTGTTTATTAATGAAGCCTCAGCCTTCAAATAAAATAAAAAAAATGTACAATGCCATAAAATACAAATAATGAAATGTCACTGTACTAATTTGTTCCTTTTAGGTACTAATATGTACCATTAAGGTACCAATATGCACCCTTTAGGTACAAAAATGTACCTTTTAAAAAGGTACAGCCCCAGTGACAGCTTTCGTACCTTTTTTTCTGAGAGTGTATACAGTAACCCCAAATTACACAAACTTGTAATTATAAAACATATAGTTACTATACCAGAGTCCAACCTTTTGTGTGCGAGGGCTACCTCAAGGGATAAAATAATCTAGAAGATTTTTTTTTTGTTATACTCCAATATTTATTATACATAACATGGTGAAGCTTTTTTACTTTTCACCATCATATGGGAAATATTAAAATATCTTGAAATTCTGGTTCAGACTTACAAGCGTAAAAAAAAAAAAACAATTCCTGAAAAATTATGAAAATATTTATAGATTTTTTTGTTGATTTTCTATAAACCTATTGTATGTGTTATCAAAAACAGTAGCCCAAACATTTAGTATAAATATAAATGAAAAAATAAATAAATAAAAATAAACTGCCATAACTTCTAAACAAAACATTACTGCATTAAGCTACATTTAATACATGACTATATTAACATACCAGCATTTTTAATATGAATACAGCCACATTTCTGCCAAAAAAGCAAATGACAGCGTATAATCAAAGAGAGTTGGGTAATTTTTTTGTAGAGGCAAAAGTTCAAATTGAAACGTTTAGTTGAAAAGGTCGCAAAATTATACCATTTATTCGAAGTCTGGAACCCCGAAGGCAAGTTGGGGCTATTTATAGAATGTGTTTAGCGGGCAACTCACAGGCACTGCAATTCAAATATAATGTAAGCAAATTTAAAAGTGCAGCCTTATAAAACTAACTTTCTGTCAGTGGCTATAGGCCGACTCTTCTTCCTCAGTTGTTGTTTTTTACACGTAGCATATAAGTGATCATATTAGTGCCCCGCCTGCTGTTGGCTGTTCATATTGCTTTATTAGACTTTTTTTTTTTTTTTGCCGACGGCCCTCGGTTGGACGGCCGTTCTGGACTTTTCCAGAACGCACAGATTGTCAGTCCGTCCCTGGTCAGACCCATCTGATATCGAAGGGGGGCTGATAACGCGAGATCAACATGGAGCTAAATGGAAAAAAATATCACCAAACAAGCCACTTTGAAATGTTGCTGTTTTCATGTATATAAAAGTTGGGTGACCCTCCCCCTAGACTAAAAAAAGTTGAATGACCCTCCCCTCAACAAAGAATAAAAAGACATGACCCTCCCCTATTTTCCTCCGGTGGCCCCTTCCATAAATACCGAACGGTCCCTTAGATCATAATAATCTAGCAAATTATAGACCCATTTCAAATCTTCCATTTATGTCTAAAATATTAGAAAAAGTGGTGTCCGCTCAACCGGGCTCTTTCTTGCAACAAAATTATATCTATGAAAAGTTTCAGTCTGGATTCAGACCGCACCATAGCACTGAAACTGCGCTCGTTAAAATCACAAATGATTTACTTTTAGCTTCTGACCAAGGCTGTATCTCAATACTAGTTTTACTTGATCTTAGTGCTGCGTTCGATACTATAGATCATACATTACTCTTAGATCGACTACAAAATTATACTGGTGTTCAAGGACAAGCACTAAGCTGGTTCAAATCATACCTATCTGACCGCTACCATTTTGTCTATTTAAATGGAGAAAAATCGATCATAACTCCAGTAAACTATGGAGTGCCGCAGGGATCTGTATTAGGCCCTCTGTTATTTTCAATATATATGATGCCACTTGGAAATATTATAAGGAAACATGGAATTAGTTTCCATTGTTATGCTGATGACACTCAAATATATATTTCATCACGGCCGGATGAAAACGCTAAATTTTCCAAATTGACAGAGTGTGTTAAAGATATAAAAGATTGGATGACGCGTAATTTTCTTTTATTAAATCCAGACAAGACAGAGGTAATACTTATCGGTTCAAAAAACCGCCCACAAAACCTCCCACACTACAACTTTAACATCATAGGATGTCCTGTTTCTTTATCCTCTACAGCAGGGGTAGGCAACCTAAGGCACGCGTGCCAACAGTAGCCCCGTTTACATGTAGCATTGTATTCCGATTATAACCAGGTGCAAGTCCAATCAGAATGAAAATGCTCCATGTCAACACCTCAATCGGAATAAAAATGCTCAAACCGATTGAAATTTCAGTCGGATTGAAGGGGGTGGAATAAACCTTTTCATGAACCGATCAAACGAAAGATTACACCATGTAAACGAGCTGATCCGATTACTTTGAGCGTACGTCTTTCTGCGCATGCCTGGTTTTGCGCCAGATAATTCTGTCAGCTAACATAATGCCTTCTGTTTGTGATCCGTTGTTGATTCTGATCACCGTATAAGGTAGGAATATTTTTACCCGATGCAAAAAACTATGCGCGCTAACCATTACCATAGTAAACATGGTTAATATGTACGCTTGAAGAAATCAGACAAATCATAATCCTGTTTTTATTTTATCTGTCAGTAGCCTATGTCTCGGACTATCCTTTTTTTCTCTGACTGAAAATATAACTGTATCCTTCTGGGAGAGAGTGCCAAAGCTCCTCAGGTCATATTTTTGGTGGCATATTTGTAGAAATTAACATTCTTTCTAAATGTGATGTAAATACGTCCTGTTACTAAGCTACCAAATAAACAGAAACAGACGCGAATAAGTTGTGTGCCCTCTTTCTTTTGTGAACGTTCACAAACGTCATAAAAGGTAAATCACTTTATTTCTGTGTGACTAATGTGCAATTTTGACACAAATTAATTAATTATGATTAATGTATCGCTTTTTATTGTAAACCTGTGGTAAAACATCTATTCTTGGGTTTTAAATATTTAATTAAACAACAAAAATGCCAGCAAACAGTCGCTCTTGTTTTGCGATCAGGCTGTTTCCAGTGATTTCTTTCTGATCAGTTTTCTGATAAAACTTCCTTTTTTTCTTCTTTTTTTTTTTTTAACAATAATAATATATATTTAATTATATGCTATAATGAGTGTGATATGAGTATGAGAATGAAAAACTGATGCAAATGCAAAACAAGACAATAATAAACAAAGAACAATAGCCTACACAATACAATAAAACGGCCCGTTTATGGCTCGCACTGGCCCGACAGTGGAAACGCGGCTGATGCCTACTAACGCGACAATTAAGTGATGCACCATCTTGACAGGATTGAAAACGTGGAAATAATGAGCTTCCAGATCCGGCAGACAAGCTGTGTGCGCATGTCAGAAAATGATTTCGATTGAAAGCGTCAGCACATGTAAACACCAGATCGGTTTAGATAATATCCCATGTAAACAGTCAACCGGAATCCGTCAATCAGAACGATCTCAATCAGAATAGCAAAAAAGTGTGCATGTAAACGGGGCTACTGGCACGCGGAGGGTTAATCGCTGGCACACAAGCAAATGCGAGAGAAGTGTATGTATTTCATTCAGATAAAGTAGTCTAGTTTTATGCCGGTCAAATGCACTCGATTAACATCGCGCAACATCAGCATCACACGTGCACACGGAACGCACATGTAGGAAACCTCGTGAATTACGGCCGTTTCACGCATATTTTTTCCGGCGTACATGTTAATCCACACCGGGAGCGGGAGCAGCGCGTGAGCGCCCAACAGGAGCGTCGCGTGAGCAGCAGTGAAGCAGGGGTTTCGCCGCAGAGTCTATTTTGTCTGCGCTGCTCACGCTCAATTTAAAGCCCCCTTTCACACAGAGATTCCAGAAAATACACGGATAAAGTGACCCGAGATTTGACCCGGGTTCGTTTGATTTTGGTTCATTCACACTGCCAGTGATTTTCCGGAATCAGAGAGTGCGTTCTCACACAAGCCGTACAAATCCCGTAAAGACACGTGACATCGATGTAACTTAAAATGTCTTAAGTTTGCCTGCGATTTCTCTCTCTGACTCGATCATAAACTTGCACATAACGTATCGTTTCACAGCTGGCGAACGATCCCGGCTTCAGCGTCATCACTACGACACGGCATTATTACGGCTTTTGTTCACACAGGACTCTTTTCGTTCCGGGACTGAACACGGCAATGTTACTAGTGTCCCCAACCCGGCATCAATCCCGGGTCGTGTTTGCATTCACACAGAAGGCAAAGCGCTGTGTGAAAGGTGCTAAAGTGAAAGCACACTTTTGATGGACAAAATAAATATGATTCCAAACAAAAGTGCCCAAAATGCACAGAATGTGCATGTCTAGTGTGTTTTAACAAGAACTGGATTAGGTTATGTCAGAAAAGAAAATTAAGACTCAAAAATATTTATATAAAATGTACCCATTTAAACTTGTTTTTATTATTCAATTTGGGTAAAAGGATATGGTATTTTATATATAAAAAAATTAATATTTGTGTGTGCTGTAAAGTAGTTCGGAAATCGGAATCGGCTATAAAAATCGTTATCGGCAGGTCAAACTCAATGAAAAATCGGAATCGGCCTAGAAAATTGTAATTGGTGCATCTCTAGTTAGGAGTTATAAATATTATTAAATTGTCTATCTAAATCTAAAACAAATTTCAAGAGAAATATTTAAATTTCTGTACTATTTCTGTGTAAGCCATTATGAAAATGTAAAATGTTTGTGTATTTATATGAGTGTGTGTGTGTATATATATATATATATATATATATATATATATATATATATATATATATATATATATATAGGCAATGTGTGTGTTGTGGCACAGTGATGAACTTGGAAACTTAAAAATGGCACTTTATGACAAAAAGGTTGCCGACCCCTGCTCTACAGTAAAAGACCTGGGTGTTATACTCGATTGCAACCGGTCTTTTGAAAATCATATTTCATATGTTACAAAAACAGCCTTTTTCCACCTTAGAAACATTGCTAAGCTACGTAATATGCTATCAGTTTCTGATGCAGAAAAGTTAGTTCATGCATTCATGACCTCGAGACTGGATTACTGTAATGCTTTATTAGCTGGTTGTCCTGCATCCTCAATAAACAAGCTACAGTTAGTCCAAAATGCCACCGCTAGAGTTCTTACGAGATCAAGAAAATATGATCATATAACACCGATTTTATCATCACTGCATTGGTTACCTATAAAGCTCCGTATTAATTATAAGATATTGCTACTGACTTATAAAGCCCTAAACGGCTTAGCTCCAGTCTATTTAACGGATCTTCTATCGCCCTATAATCCATCGCGCTCTTTAAGATCACTAAATTCAAGGCTTTTGGTCATACCTAGGATATCCAGAACCACCAAAGGAGGGAGAGCATTTTCACATTTGGCTCCAAAACTCTGGAATAGTCTTCCTGATACTGTTCGTTGCTCAGACTCGCTCTCCCAGTTTAAAACTAGATTAAAGTCGCATCTCTTCAGCCAGGCATTCATATAATCCTACAGTTCAAACTACAATCCGGCCTCTAGCTCATAAATGCCAGAGGAGAACTGGCCCCCGACTGAGCCTGGGTTCTCCCAAGGTTTTTTTTTCTCCATTAGGTCACCTGATGGAGTTTTAGGACACCATTAGGTCACTTGATGGAGTTTTTCGGTTCCTTGCCACTGTTGCCTTTGGCTTGCTCAGTTGGGGATATTTTGGGGATATTTAATTTAATTTTATCAATCAATAAATTCCTCTTGAAACAAACTTTGTTGTATTATTTTAATTTAATACTGTGAAGCTGCTTTGATACAATCTGTATTGTGAAAAGCGCTATACAAATAAACTTGACTTGACATCACATTTAGAAAGAATGATAATTTCTACAAATATATGCCACCAAAAAAACCTGAGGAGCTTTAGCACTCTCTCGACTCCCATACAGATATTTTCAGTCAGAGAAACAGAGGAAGCTCCCGAAAAAAAAGTTGCTTTATTTTATGATAGTCCGGTATAAAGAGACGAGACGAAGGCTACTGACAGATAAAATAAAAACATGATTGTGATAGCCTTTATGATTGGTCTGATTTCTTCAAGCGTTCACTGTTTTTTTACTATGCGTATCTTCAAGCATTTACTATGGTAATGGTTAGCGCGCATAGTCTTTTGCATCACAAACACAAGGCATTCAAACATGAACGCGAGTTAAATTATTTTAAAAGTCTTTAATGCTGACAGAATCATCCGGCGCTGCCGTCTCCCAACTCAGGTGAACTCCGCCTCTGTTCGTAACCACTCCTCTAGCCCGAGCTGGCCCGCTCTGGCCCAAGGTATTCGACGGGCCAGAAATCCTGGCCGTTGGCCCCGAGTAAGCCCCGATCAAGCCCCGGAAGTGACAGTGGAAACGCGACTGGCCCTGGCACGCACTAGCATGGCCCGGCCCTGGCCCGACAGTGGAAACGCAGCTAATGATATAACAAAGAAGTTTATAATGATGCAAGTTTCTTGTTTCGTTTTCTTTCAAGGACACCTATGATGCATTTCTTGCACATCATCTAAATAAAAGAAAATGTATTTGATCTTGTTGCATGTCCAGAACTTCAAGAAGTGCAGCAGTCCCCTGACTTTTTTCAGAGGCCTCATTTGAGATGACTGAACCTATACACAAAGAGACTTAAGTGTTAACAAGACTGAAAGTAACTCTTACGTTCCTATTTGTGAGGTAGGGAAATACTGCTCTCAAGAGGACATTTGGGACCAAATACAAACTGAGCTGAACATAGAAAAAGATTAACATGTTTTAAAATTATTACCAAAATGGACTTCACTTCAAAACACAAATTCTTTGCAAGTAACCTACAAGCCCTAATGCTACATATTTGTGAAGATGAATTTGAAGTATGTAATCCCCTGGGGTCTAAACGTAACAAGCACAAACTGTGTACAATTTACTATACCATTGGAAATAATATACAAAGTTTTGCTCTCAGTTAAAATATAGCCAATTCGTTTAGCTTTATTTGTCCACTATAAACTGCTCAAGTTAAATAATCTGTAGTGCAACCTGTGCCATTCAGCATGAGCCCCTCCTCACTGTGCTGTTATGCCAAGCACATTTTTGCGCATGTGAAGGACCATGATGTTTTACGTGGATTGAAACTCAAATTAAGTACAAAACACCCAAATAACATCTGGATTTGTACTAAATGAGAGAAGTAAGCTACATGAAGCCCAACACCGGTTTCGGTTTCATTTTAGCTTTAAATGAATTCGTTTTGGCTTGAAGTTTACATAGCTACTTATATTTTTCATTCTTGTTCTGAAAACCGTAACATTTAAAGACTAAAGTAGCCTTTAGCTATGTCCACTGTGTTTATAGTTTGTACACATTTCACTGTATTCACCAGTATTTTACATTAACGTAATAAAAAATGTTTTTCTCAAAAGCTCGATTTTATGTGTAGCATATTTTTTAAGCCATGTAGCAAACATTATAAAAATTTCTTGAAAAAATTACTTAAATTACTTTTTAAACCGTTTAACTGATAGTATTAATCAGTCAACCGTCTTACTGTCGGTTAACGGTTAACCGGTTAATTATGAGCATCCCTACTGTCCACATGACAACCTGCTTTACGTTAAAAAAAAAGAACCCTCTTTAATCAGGACACTCATATGACATTCTTCAATTATCATTAATTTCTGTACAGCTGGACATTTTATTAAAGATCAAAAGACTGAGTTAAGCTTTGAGAATGACACCAACCTGTTTGTTCCTCAGTTTCTTCTTGTTTCACACTGAATGTTTCTTCAATCTTCATGTCTTCACTCTCCTCTTTAATAAAAGCCATCTTTATAATAGTGTGTCTTGTGGATCTCAGTCGCTTCACCGAGAGTTTTTCTGTTTTTTTGGAGACTCTGTCATAAATTAAGATTAGAATAGTTAAAAGCAATATTAACAGTATTAACAATTAATTCTCTGGGTGTGTCTCTAGTAAGGGAGTCAGTCAGAGTGAAACTTAATCACTCAAAACTGGTACTACAAGTAAATAAATTTCACCAATTATATATTAGGTTCATAATTACACATTCATGCTTTACATTAATTGATTTGTAGATTAAACAAATAAATATTTGCTGTTGGTTTGTAAAAGTTGTCATTACAAATGTTTGTGTTGTTGTTGCATTTACAGTAACAATACACACTGTTTTGACCAGCATGAGACGTCAGCGTGTGGTTGTGATTAAAGTGAATTGAATCACTATATCGTTATGGAAAATATTTGCTTTAAACTAACTCGGAGTTTCAAAAAGCCGTTTTTCCATCACTACTTGGTAGTAACTGAATTCGCGTTTACCATAAATCGATTCAGGATGTAAGGAGTGAAATGAGATGCATCTTTTCTGTTAACGTTACTCATGTGTGGATGCGCTTTACTGACAATAAATAACGTTAATTAATGTTAGATACGGCATTACAATGTTACATTCGATAATAAGGTATTAATTTCAAATGGTTTGTAAAAGCTATAAAGCTGATTGAACAGTTTGAATCGATTAAAACACTTAAATGGCTAAAAACACAAACCTTTCTTCAGCAGAGTCACAACTGATGCAGAAGCACGACGCAAACTTATGGCGTCATATCACAACATCAAAATAAAAGTCCTGTCCAGACGTGAACAATGTGCTTAAAATATTATTAGAAACTACTTATTAAGGTAGGGGGACGGGGGTATCTTTGTACAGATGACAATGTTATAAAAATTATCCCTATTCACACAGATCCGTGAAAACGACTAATAACGCGGTATTATGTATGCCAGACAAGTAGTTGGCGATGTCATTTTGTAAAAAAAGATTACACGCCTGCGCACACAAGCATTATTTTACTACAGAGCATTCAAGCTTGAATGCACATGATGCCTATAGACAAAAATTACATAATGTATCATATTTTTGTACGATTTTCAGTCTAAGGATGTTAATCTTTATAATACAGTATTATTACTTTGTCTTCTGGGTAAATTTCATCTTCACAAGCCAGAACCATTCACTGTTATCGCAATTTTAGAACGTTCTCCTCTGATATAAAGTCCCTTTTTACTTCCTTTAATAAAATGTCAAAACATTTGAACACAAAGGCTTTGAAAACATATCATCCTTGTGTCTGTTGTAAGGAAACCTTTAATTTAAAAAAAGCCTATAGACTAAACACGTAATAAGCCAACACATGCGCATGACGTCACCGTTTTCACAGATTCGTGTTTTTGTAGTTTACACTGAGATGATAAGGGTGTCGTTTTCAAAAATGTGCACTTTGAAACCCGTTTTCAAAAGTTCGCGTTTTCAGGCCACCAAAATGCTGTTGTCGTGTAAATGAATTGCCAAAACATATTAAAAAGTCTTCTGTTTTTAGTTGGAAATGGTGTCGTGTAAACGGTCCCTAAAAATCTATAATTTGTCTAAAATTGATGATCTTGCAAGAATCAGTAGAAAATAAATATCAAGTACATATGTGATTCATTTGATACAAAAATGTATTGATTAAAAGGTTCAGTCTAAAAGGGAGTATTTCAAAGATTTTTAATGAAATTAATTCTTCAATGTCATGTGTGTTGCTGCAATTCATATTGCTCAATAATGAGTGTCACGGTATAATTAATACCTGATGAAATTCACAGAGAGCTCTATCATTTTCCGCTTCTAGGCTGAATGACTTAACTCTCTGCTGCTTGGTGGGGAAAGGTGAGCCACCCCAAGGTTCCATGGTGTAATGGTTAGCACTCTGGACTCTGAATCCAGCGATCTGAGTTCAAATCTCGGTGGGGACCTGCTTTTGCCAGGAATGTGCGCAGGCCCTCGTCCGAAAAAACTTTTCGGCAGCAGTGAGCCTCAAAAGCTCATCTAGGGAGTTACACCACATGGAGAATGCGGGTATCGATCCCGCTACCTCTCGCTTGCGCCTCCTGCTTCCTACCGATTGAGCCAAAGTAAGCCCAAAGTAAGCCCACATGAGCCAATCACGTTTCTCTCCTGTGGCTTACTTTTGACCAATCGCGTTTCTCTCCTGTTGCTTACTTTTGACCAATCGCGTTTGTCTCCCATGGCTTACTTTTCACCAATCGTGTTTCTCTTCTGTGACGTACTTTTGACCAATCGGCGACCGCTATTATTGTCATCTTTGCAACAGGTAAGGCTATTCTTCATTACTGTATAATCGTTCATTATTTATTCAGTATGTATTCAGTATATATACAGTATGTATTTTTGGAAAATTAAACATGCCATTATAGCTAGCTAGCGTGTATAGCACAGGGTTACTTCAGCACCTGTGAACCTGTAACTTTTCCCATGATAAAATACAGAAAAGAAACATGCTACTGTTAAGTTAATTAGCCGGCTGCTAATTAAGCTATATCCCTCTTGAGACCAAAAAAAGTTGTATTAATTTAGTTTTTTTTTTTTTTTTTTTTTTTGTAATTACATTGTTCAGAGTAATAACTTTTTTTACAAAAATGTTTTTTTAAAATAATGTTTTATTCATAAATATATGTTATACACACTAGGACTCATTTATTAAATATTATTTCATTTAAAAAGACATAAATAGGCAAAAACAGTGGTATTTTTTTGGTATTAATGGTATTAACTATGTTATAAAATATATAACAGAATAATTTGATATATCATTTTGCTTTATGCAATATGTGTGTAAAATGGCCATAAGCGGGTTTTCCCATTTTATACAATGTATCTATGTATCTAATTTGCATATTAATTTATTCTTGGGGCAACATGTAATGAAAAAAGAAGTGTAATAATGGGTGTTAGTAGTAATTGTCAAGATTTTCATAATAATATCTAATATTTCATAGGAAAATTGAAATATAATTTATTTCCCCACTGACTTGTGTCTCCTAAAATGCCTGATAAACATGATTTAAGTCCTGGTGTGTAGCTTGTTAAATTATCATTACACAGTTAACATACAAGTATCTTTAAGATTGCAAGAGGTAATAGTCTCTCTGATTTTCATTTCAGAAAATGTACGCATACCCCGTTTTTCGCCGCCAGTCGGCAACATCAAACCGTCTCCTCATGACGCCATCGGTGGAGGCGAAGGGTCTTGAAAATGTGGTGTCTGGAAGGGCCAAATCAAAGGAGGAGGTGCTGGCAGAGGCAAGTAATTTTGTCTTCACAAACGGTGGAGATCCCAGTGACCAGTTTTTAGTACTGGCTCACTGCAAACTTCAGTTTGGGAAGTACCAGGGTCAGAGTTTTAGATGGCTCCTGGAAAACTCTCTGGGGTACGCAGTATATTTGGTGCTCAGCATTTCCAGTGAGAAAGCGCAGACAACCCCCCTGTCAGAAAACAAACAACTGTTCCTACAGTACACTTCTTATATTAGAGAGATGGCAGAAGAAGTGGAGAAATATAAGAGGAAGCAGGAAATGCAAGCAGAAGCCCGGGCAACTGGAGACCAGGGCTGCTTGATGGTGGAGTTTGGTGACTTTCAGGGCCGGTCCATGAAGGATGTTTTTGAGGACCAGAGCAAGGAGGCCGAAGCCCTCATCAGGTACCTGGTTAAGGCAGATGCCAGGCCCAACACCAACATGGCCATTTTCAAGGCGTATGTCCTGAAAAGACAGGCTTCTGAAATGGGGACCAGGGTACATCAGCCTGCACGTCCACCTGCAGCCTCCAGTGCCTCTGCACCTCCACCTACAGCCATCCGAACTGGTGTACAGCAGACCGCCACTGTGAAAGCGCTGTTGGTGCGTGGCAAACATTTGTCACCTTCACAGCTGGCAAAAAAACTAATGTCACCAGTTAAACCCTGTGAGTAGGAGTGTGAATATAGAATTTTCCCTACAGCATTTCTACATGTATTAATTTATCGTTATGGCAAACTTGTCCACTTGTTGTTTCCAGATCCATTACTGCAATCCACTTTACCTCCTCCGGCAGCAGAACCCCCAGCCAAACATTTGGCCCGAAAGCAGCTATTCGCAACTGGTAAGTAAGCAACATCTTACATAATTGTCTCCGTGTATTGATCACAGTAATAGTTTTAACATTTGTGCTCCAGGCACTTCCATTCCCACTGCTGAAGATGATGATGAGGAGCTGGTATTTGCTGCATCACAATGTGAAGCACAGCTAAATACAGGTGTGGCATATGACACAAATGCAAATATTATAAGAATGTTTTGTGGAAACCCACTGAGAATCATTATTTTTGAAAATAAATAAATAAACATTTTTAAATATATTTTTTTTACAACACAGAATTATGTGACATCATCAAGCGGGATGCATTCTTTGAGTGCACTTCTTCCAAACCTTAAGGATGTCCAAAGGTGTCAGTGTATTTATTTGCGTTTCTTAATTTTCCCGTTGCTAAACAATCACTGGATAACTTTTTCACAAAGCTTGCTCTTCTCACTCACTCTTTAGCTCCGTGGGCTGTGGGCATCATTACTTTTTTTACTGAATTCCTCACGACTCATTTTCCTGTCTCCATTCCATCTAATCCTCATTCTCAAAGAGCTGTATTGATCCCATATTCCTTACATCAATAAAGTGTACACTGTGTTCTTTGCTTCTTAACACTAATACCATTTTCTTCACTGTTATTCCTAAATGTAATCATAATTATTATTAATAATTGTCCAAAATTACTGCTTCGCTGGCTGTTTGTGGGCTGCATTTATGGCGTATTACTATCAAATTAAACAGTCATCCTTATACTGTTTTTGTTACTGTTCACTCAGAGGCCTGTGCATCAGCGGAAACACCACAGACACCAGATCTTCCTCATCATCAGCCACCAGCTGAGCTTCCAGGTCACTGGAAAGATCATCTTCCACCTTTCCAGCATGAGTGGATCCGGAACACACTGTTTAAGGCCAACCTGCGAACCGGAAAGCCAGAAATAGTGTCCCAGATGAAGCTTTGGTGGTATCCTCCTCAGCCCCCTTTGATAAACACCCAGCCACCCGCCTCACCCGACCTCTTCTTTTGTCGGCCCATTTTCTTATGGATGCCGCTAAAGATGTGGTTGTTTCCTCTTGTCTGCGTCCGCCCAGACTGTGGTAAGCACAGACTTACTGCGGCAGGACTTTATCGTACCGTGCGCAAGGTCTTGGACATCGATGGGTGGTATGACCTTGCCACTGAGTATCTGGAGTGCAAACGCTGCAAAAAAAAGTATCCAGCCTGGAACGAGGACATCTTGGGACAGCTGGATATGGGCCACCGCAGTCAGTTTCCAGCTTTGCTGACATACAGGTAATTCATAATCACAACCATTAGGCGCTTTTATTTGTGTTATTTTTTCCAACCAAAGCATTTGCATGATTATACTGTTGTTTCCTTAGGTACTCATGTGACAACCGGGTGGTGAGGATGATGAGGGAGAGGACACTGGGCAACAGTGTGACTCAGCTCTACAAGAAGCTGATGGAACAGCACAGTGAGGCCTGGACACAGCGTGTCCTGCAGTACCTGACTGCCTGTGAACCATTCACAAGGTCCTCCCTTGTGCAGCCTCCTGTGTTTGCTGAGCCTCCCCTTTTACCTGCCCTACCTAAACCTAAGTGGCTGTTAGCTGTGTACGCCAGGGATGTTCTGGGGCGACTGGACGAGGTCAAGGCCAAAATTACATCCGTCTTTGGCTGTGTTCTCAAGATGGACTCCACAAAAAAGGTATCACAGCCCTGTTTATATCCAGAAATTGTCCAGATATGGATATGTGCGTGTACATAATGAACAGTTATGAGTTTTTATTTTGTTATACTTTTTTCTTTTTTTTTACCCTTCTGTTTTCCCCAATAGGTCACAAAAAAACTTGCCGGTGCTGCTTCAGGAACAGCTGCCTGGTGCACTAATGTGGGTAACGAACACGGCCAAGTCCTTGTCTCTGTCCTAACAGCCGCCGAGGGACATGCACTGGACCCCATGGCAGCTGGCCTAATGAAACGCTACCGAGAGGCAGGAGAGGCATCCCCAAAAGTGATGTACGTGGACCGAGATTGCTGCAGTCAGCACGGCCAGTCTCAGGTTAAGGCCATGTTTTCGGAGTGGGATGAGCTTGAAGTGCGCCTTGACATCTGGCATTTCATGCGGCGATTTGCTGCAGGTGTCACGACAGAGGCTCATCCGCTCTACGGGATCTTCATGGCACGTCTGTCCATGTCCATATTCGAGTGGGATCCAGAGGATGTGGCTGCTCTTCGCCGTGCAAAGGAGGGTGAGCTGGCGGCAAAGAAGACTGGCTACATCTCAGAAAAGGCGGTCCGTGCTCGCATTAACCGGAGGGAGTTGGCACTGCACTGCCGGAGGAGGACCAGGGGGGAGGAGGAGACCACCATATTGATTGGGAAACTGATTGATCAGTTTGACAGTGCGGACGGAAAGGACACTCTCGGAGTTCCACTTCTGAACCACGAACGGATCCAGCAGATATGGAAAGAACAGCGGAAGCACGTACAGTGTATCCAAGACCCAGAGCACTTTCCGCTATACATAAAGAAGGGGACACTGAAGAAAGGCGGTGTGGAGCTGTGCTGCTACAGGTGTGCTCGAGGCTCTACCTCCTTGGAGTCATTCCACCTCCACCTGAACCGTTTTATTCCAGGTATTACATACATATGGGTTACACATTTTTCTGTAAAACATGTAAGCACTGTAACTGCTTCTATTTACATTAAAGTAATGTCACATTAATAAATGTCACAATTTACAGTAATATTACATTTCTTTTCTGATGTCATAAAAGCATTGACAAAGCTGTCTTGCCTGACAAGTCACTAGTAACTCTGGTTATAACGACAATAATTGTTTAATGTAATTACATAGCTCTATTACATGTTACCAGTTACTTCATAGCATCTCATGTGTAGTAAATATCTTGTACATATGTGACGTATAAAACCTTTTTTATTTATGTAACTTTTAGGAACCAGTGCCAGTGATGCGCATTTTCAGGCCTATCTCCTTGAAGGCTTGATGCGTTGGAATGATGACCGGATGGAAGATGCCATAAAAGGAGTGTCCTCCATCCGGTCATATGGCAGTGCCATGAGAGAGGCTGTGGACCAGCTTAGCCAGAGAGTCTTTGGGAAGCCCTGGGATGAGCGCTATCGCCCTCCTGGAGCATATACAGGCAAGAAATTCATTAATTTGTTATTTTGTAATATTATACTAAGTTATCTATTTAGCCTTAAATTTACTAGACAAAATATTAACAAAACTTAATTTTTTTCCATTTTATTCTTGTAGGTGAATTGCTCGGAATAGAGTACCTTTACAGCCAGACTGGCAAAACACTGACTCCAGTGCTCCAGAACCCAGAGGAGGAAGACAGGCTGGTGGAGGAAATTGATGACCAAGACCTGCAAGATGAGGGATTTGAGGAAGACATCACGGAGGACATCACAGTTCCAGTGCTGTACGAGAATGACCCTTGCGGTGATCTCGCAAACAGCCCCTCATCTGTGCCTCAGCCTCAGTCCCCAGCATCACTGGCTGACGTATCAATGGCTGACGTGTCACTGGAAGAAGGACAGCATCTTGCCCCTGCGCCTTCAGTGTTGTCACAGCCATCTGACACTGGAAGCAGTCTCTCCGACGAAACTCAGGTAAGACACTTTAAGGGCTTTATTTAATTTCAATCTCATTTTATTCCACATATATTAACATGAATCTGAATTTACTAGGGAGCAGTCATTGGGCCTGATGGCATCGCTGGGTGGGACAAGGTCCAGGATCTGGCTGGTTACCTGGTTGGTCTTCGTGAGGCTCCTTACCTCACTGACCTGCAGGTGACAGAGGCCATCCAGCTGTGGACAGCTCTCCATGACACAGACAAACAGCGGGTCAACTATCAGCCTCGACATCAGCCTCAGCTGACACATGGACGCTTTAAGGCACCGAAACGGTCCGGAGTCACACCGGGTGTGGAGAGTGTGAAACGGTGTCTGATTGGACATCCCGGGGGTCCAGCACAGTGGCCCAGCACCAGCCGCTTGGTTGAGGCCATTTGTACAAAGCTGTGTGCTTTACACAAGTCGCCGACCAAGAAGGCTGGAGTTTGCACCCCCAGGTGGTCTAAAATCCTCTCGGATTACCACCACATCCGAGAGCTGGTGCTTAACAATCGCAGGCTAATGGATGAAACAATGATCCAGCTGTTTGAGATAAACCAGAAGACACTCATTCAGTGGTAAGCAAGGCACATTATTTGCTTCAAATTAACTGAATACTTCTATAAACATATATATATATATATATATATAATACATGTAATTTATTTTCAGGTTTCAACGGCAGCAGAAGAAACAGGAAATGAGTGTCCTCGCTCAGGGACTGACTCCACCTGACCCAATTGCTGTGGCTGATACGCAGCTTCCTCCACCGAGGGAAAAATTGGATGAAGCGGCATCGACCTCAGGCCCAAAACATACTTTTATCTTCCCGCCAAATCGAGAAGGACAGGCTCCTCTTCTGCGACCAGGTCGACGGCCCGCTGCTGCCACCACCATGGTGTGCCCCATTGCACCTGCCCCCACAGCATCAGGACTTGTGCAGCCCATTTCAGCACCTGGGTCATTGTCACTAGTCCTTAACCCTGACATGACCGTGTCAATGGTGATTCCCCCTTCTGGTGCGTCAACATCCGGTGCAGGCCCAGCTCCGCCTGCTCCTGTGTCTGCTGCACCTGTGTCCCGTTACACCCAGAGGAACCGGCGCCGGAGGGCCCAGGAGACGGAAAGCGGAGTCCATAAGAGGAAGTATGTGCGAGGGGTTACCTTTAACATGTGCAGCAAATGTGGGCAGCCCAAAACCAAAGAGTTTGGCCATAGCCGATATGGTAATGCCACATTTTGCTTGGCTGCCTCAAATGGAAAATCTTTAGATGACTGGTTGGCAGAACAGCGCCAGCAAAATACATGCCAAACTCCGCCTCCTCAATAAACAATTTGTATATTTTGTATATATTACTGTACATGTGTCCACCCAGTGTGTATGTACATATATATTTATATACGTGTGTGTTTGTGTCTGTGTACTCATTTCAATATTTGTGTGTATTCATTTTAATAAAACATTTTACATTTGAAGTGTCATTTAAATATTTGTGTGTATTCATTTTAATAAAACATTTGAAGTGCCTTAAAATAAATCTGTTAAATCATATCAATCAAATCATATCCCTCACAAAAAACACATAGGCTATTTGAAGAAACAATTTTATTAATTTTATTAAACCATAAACAACATGTAATATGCAATATAAAAAAAATATATTAAAAAAAAACATTTAATAAAACATTTGAAGTGTCTTAAAACAAATTGATAAATCAGGTCAATCAAATATCCCTCACAAAAACACATTTAAAGAAATGTTTTTATTCATTTGATTAAACCATAAACATGTAATATGCAAAAAAAATGTTTTAAACTATAATACACAAAAAATATCAACCAATATAATGATGTCATAGATAATTAAATGAAGACGCAGGCGCAGTTGATCGCACGCAGAACAGAGGTTCGAATCCAGCCCGCGGAGGGTGACTTGTTTCACATGTAACTAAAACTACTTCATAACGCACTGGAATAAAGCCCTAATAATGTTGCGGGGGAAATTTGTGGGCACATTCCCGTTTTCTGCGTCTTTTTGGCTTGCGTGCGGGGCGCAAAGATTGGGCCCCTTCCTATGCTAAGCGAGCGCTCTGCCATTTGAGCTAATTCCCCTTGCCAAACGAAAGCAGGTGTCCATCGCTCTCAAAGACAAAGTCGAGGAGCGATCCCTTTAATTAAACCCGGGATTGAACCAGGGACCTTTAGATCTTCCGTCTGCACTGGCAACCATTTGGTTGTAGATTTAATTCAAATATTGCGCTTTAAGCCACGCAAGCGCAAATGTTTGCGGACAGGCTGCAGCGTCCGTGTTGGCTCGTTGGTCTAGGGGTATGATTCTCGCTTAGGGTGCGAGAGGTCCCGGGTTCAAATCCCGGACGAGCCCGTTCTCAGGCTTCGCTTTTAATCTCTTCAGCCTGATTAGGGAAACCAGGATGTTTCGGAGAAATTGGGGATGAAAACAGTCGGAACGAGGCCGGTTAGCTCAGTTGGTTAGAGCGTGGTGCTAATAACGCCAAGGTCGCGGGTTCGATCCCCGTACTGGCCACTGTTTTTCTCTCGGACCTTCGGCTAATCAGGCCTTCAGCTCTGCTCGCCTCCAAAAAATCTCCGCTGGCTAAACCACCACTGGACCTGGCCGAAATAGCTCAGTTGGGAGAGCGTTAGACTGAAGATCTAAAGGTCCCTGGTTCGATCCCGGGTTTCGGCAGAGGAACCGTCTCCGTGCCTTTTGGTCGAGGGGGTCCAGTGACCAAACTCCACCTCCTTTCTACCTGATTCCACATAGGCTCATCGCTTTCTGCCTTTCAGGGGGTGTTGGTTCCATGGTGTAATGGTTAGCACTCTGGGCTTTGAATCCAGCGATCCGAGTTCAAATCTCGGTGGAACCTTTTTTTTGCGGAAGGGAGGGAATAAACAGAGGTGATGCTCAACATGCTGATGTGGCGGTGAAATTGGCACTCTCAAACCGAGTCGGAATCGGGGAAACATGGGCTTAAAAAGCAACGGCTTCACTTGCTCCTTGCTATCGCGCTTCTAGGCTGAATGACTTAACTCTCTGCTGCTCGGTGGGGAAAGGTGAGCCACACCGAGGTTCCATGGTGTAATGGTTAGCACTCTGGACTCTGAATCCAGCGATCCGAGTTCAAATCTCGGTGGGACCTGCTTTTGCATGGAATGTGCGCAGGCCCTCGTCCCAAAAAAACGTTTCGGCAGCAGTGAGCCTCAAAAGCTCATCGAGGGAGTTTACACCACATGGAGAATGCGGGCATCGATCCCGCTACCTCTCGCTTGCGCCTCCTGCTTCCTACCGATTGAGCCAAAGTAAGCCCAAAGTAAGCCCACATGAGCCAATCACGTTTCTCTCCTGTGGCTTACTTTTGACCAATCGCGTTTCTCTCCTGTTGCTTACTTTTGACCAATCGCGTTTGTCTCCCATGGCTTACTTTTCACCAATCGTGTTTCTCTTCTGTGACGTACTTTTGACCAATCGGCGACCGCTATTATTGTCATCTTTGCAACAGGTAAGGCTATTCTTCATTACTGTATAATCGTTCATTATTTATTCAGTATGTATTCAGTATATATACAGTATGTATTTTTGGAAAATTAAACATGCCATTATAGCTAGCTAGCGTGTATAGCACAGGGTTACTTCAGCACCTGTGAACCTGTAACTTTTCCCATGATAAAATACAGAAAAGAAACATGCTACTGTTAAGTTAATTAGCCGGCTGCTAATTAAGCTATATCCCTCTTGAGACCAAAAAAAGTTGTATTAATTTAGTTTTTTTTTTTTTTTTTTTTTTTGTAATTACATTGTTCAGAGTAATAACTTTTTTTACAAAAATGTTTTTTTAAAATAATGTTTTATTCATAAATATATGTTATACACACTAGGACTCATTTATTAAATATTATTTCATTTAAAAAGACATAAATAGGCAAAAACAGTGGTATTTTTTTGGTATTAATGGTATTAACTATGTTATAAAATATATAACAGAATAATTTGATATATCATTTTGCTTTATGCAATATGTGTGTAAAATGGCCATAAGCGGGTTTTCCCATTTTATACAATGTATCTATGTATCTAATTTGCATATTAATTTATTCTTGGGGCAACATGTAATGAAAAAAGAAGTGTAATAATGGGTGTTAGTAGTAATTGTCAAGATTTTCATAATAATATCTAATATTTCATAGGAAAATTGAAATATAATTTATTTCCCCACTGACTTGTGTCTCCTAAAATGCCTGATAAACATGATTTAAGTCCTGGTGTGTAGCTTGTTAAATTATCATTACACAGTTAACATACAAGTATCTTTAAGATTGCAAGAGGTAATAGTCTCTCTGATTTTCATTTCAGAAAATGTACGCATACCCCGTTTTTCGCCGCCAGTCGGCAACATCAAACCGTCTCCTCATGACGCCATCGGTGGAGGCGAAGGGTCTTGAAAATGTGGTGTCTGGAAGGGCCAAATCAAAGGAGGAGGTGCTGGCAGAGGCAAGTAATTTTGTCTTCACAAACGGTGGAGATCCCAGTGACCAGTTTTTAGTACTGGCTCACTGCAAACTTCAGTTTGGGAAGTACCAGGGTCAGAGTTTTAGATGGCTCCTGGAAAACTCTCTGGGGTACGCAGTATATTTGGTGCTCAGCATTTCCAGTGAGAAAGCGCAGACAACCCCCCTGTCAGAAAACAAACAACTGTTCCTACAGTACACTTCTTATATTAGAGAGATGGCAGAAGAAGTGGAGAAATATAAGAGGAAGCAGGAAATGCAAGCAGAAGCCCGGGCAACTGGAGACCAGGGCTGCTTGATGGTGGAGTTTGGTGACTTTCAGGGCCGGTCCATGAAGGATGTTTTTGAGGACCAGAGCAAGGAGGCCGAAGCCCTCATCAGGTACCTGGTTAAGGCAGATGCCAGGCCCAACACCAACATGGCCATTTTCAAGGCGTATGTCCTGAAAAGACAGGCTTCTGAAATGGGGACCAGGGTACATCAGCCTGCACGTCCACCTGCAGCCTCCAGTGCCTCTGCACCTCCACCTACAGCCATCCGAACTGGTGTACAGCAGACCGCCACTGTGAAAGCGCTGTTGGTGCGTGGCAAACATTTGTCACCTTCACAGCTGGCAAAAAAACTAATGTCACCAGTTAAACCCTGTGAGTAGGAGTGTGAATATAGAATTTTCCCTACAGCATTTCTACATGTATTAATTTATCGTTATGGCAAACTTGTCCACTTGTTGTTTCCAGATCCATTACTGCAATCCACTTTACCTCCTCCGGCAGCAGAACCCCCAGCCAAACATTTGGCCCGAAAGCAGCTATTCGCAACTGGTAAGTAAGCAACATCTTACATAATTGTCTCCGTGTATTGATCACAGTAATAGTTTTAACATTTGTGCTCCAGGCACTTCCATTCCCACTGCTGAAGATGATGATGAGGAGCTGGTATTTGCTGCATCACAATGTGAAGCACAGCTAAATACAGGTGTGGCATATGACACAAATGCAAATATTATAAGAATGTTTTGTGGAAACCCACTGAGAATCATTATTTTTGAAAATAAATAAATAAACATTTTTAAATATATTTTTTTTACAACACAGAATTATGTGACATCATCAAGCGGGATGCATTCTTTGAGTGCACTTCTTCCAAACCTTAAGGATGTCCAAAGGTGTCAGTGTATTTATTTGCGTTTCTTAATTTTCCCGTTGCTAAACAATCACTGGATAACTTTTTCACAAAGCTTGCTCTTCTCACTCACTCTTTAGCTCCGTGGGCTGTGGGCATCATTACTTTTTTTACTGAATTCCTCACGACTCATTTTCCTGTCTCCATTCCATCTAATCCTCATTCTCAAAGAGCTGTATTGATCCCATATTCCTTACATCAATAAAGTGTACACTGTGTTCTTTGCTTCTTAACACTAATACCATTTTCTTCACTGTTATTCCTAAATGTAATCATAATTATTATTAATAATTGTCCAAAATTACTGCTTCGCTGGCTGTTTGTGGGCTGCATTTATGGCGTATTACTATCAAATTAAACAGTCATCCTTATACTGTTTTTGTTACTGTTCACTCAGAGGCCTGTGCATCAGCGGAAACACCACAGACACCAGATCTTCCTCATCATCAGCCACCAGCTGAGCTTCCAGGTCACTGGAAAGATCATCTTCCACCTTTCCAGCATGAGTGGATCCGGAACACACTGTTTAAGGCCAACCTGCGAACCGGAAAGCCAGAAATAGTGTCCCAGATGAAGCTTTGGTGGTATCCTCCTCAGCCCCCTTTGATAAACACCCAGCCACCCGCCTCACCCGACCTCTTCTTTTGTCGGCCCATTTTCTTATGGATGCCGCTAAAGATGTGGTTGTTTCCTCTTGTCTGCGTCCGCCCAGACTGTGGTAAGCACAGACTTACTGCGGCAGGACTTTATCGTACCGTGCGCAAGGTCTTGGACATCGATGGGTGGTATGACCTTGCCACTGAGTATCTGGAGTGCAAACGCTGCAAAAAAAAGTATCCAGCCTGGAACGAGGACATCTTGGGACAGCTGGATATGGGCCACCGCAGTCAGTTTCCAGCTTTGCTGACATACAGGTAATTCATAATCACAACCATTAGGCGCTTTTATTTGTGTTATTTTTTCCAACCAAAGCATTTGCATGATTATACTGTTGTTTCCTTAGGTACTCATGTGACAACCGGGTGGTGAGGATGATGAGGGAGAGGACACTGGGCAACAGTGTGACTCAGCTCTACAAGAAGCTGATGGAACAGCACAGTGAGGCCTGGACACAGCGTGTCCTGCAGTACCTGACTGCCTGTGAACCATTCACAAGGTCCTCCCTTGTGCAGCCTCCTGTGTTTGCTGAGCCTCCCCTTTTACCTGCCCTACCTAAACCTAAGTGGCTGTTAGCTGTGTACGCCAGGGATGTTCTGGGGCGACTGGACGAGGTCAAGGCCAAAATTACATCCGTCTTTGGCTGTGTTCTCAAGATGGACTCCACAAAAAAGGTATCACAGCCCTGTTTATATCCAGAAATTGTCCAGATATGGATATGTGCGTGTACATAATGAACAGTTATGAGTTTTTATTTTGTTATACTTTTTTCTTTTTTTTTACCCTTCTGTTTTCCCCAATAGGTCACAAAAAAACTTGCCGGTGCTGCTTCAGGAACAGCTGCCTGGTGCACTAATGTGGGTAACGAACACGGCCAAGTCCTTGTCTCTGTCCTAACAGCCGCCGAGGGACATGCACTGGACCCCATGGCAGCTGGCCTAATGAAACGCTACCGAGAGGCAGGAGAGGCATCCCCAAAAGTGATGTACGTGGACCGAGATTGCTGCAGTCAGCACGGCCAGTCTCAGGTTAAGGCCATGTTTTCGGAGTGGGATGAGCTTGAAGTGCGCCTTGACATCTGGCATTTCATGCGGCGATTTGCTGCAGGTGTCACGACAGAGGCTCATCCGCTCTACGGGATCTTCATGGCACGTCTGTCCATGTCCATATTCGAGTGGGATCCAGAGGATGTGGCTGCTCTTCGCCGTGCAAAGGAGGGTGAGCTGGCGGCAAAGAAGACTGGCTACATCTCAGAAAAGGCGGTCCGTGCTCGCATTAACCGGAGGGAGTTGGCACTGCACTGCCGGAGGAGGACCAGGGGGGAGGAGGAGACCACCATATTGATTGGGAAACTGATTGATCAGTTTGACAGTGCGGACGGAAAGGACACTCTCGGAGTTCCACTTCTGAACCACGAACGGATCCAGCAGATATGGAAAGAACAGCGGAAGCACGTACAGTGTATCCAAGACCCAGAGCACTTTCCGCTATACATAAAGAAGGGGACACTGAAGAAAGGCGGTGTGGAGCTGTGCTGCTACAGGTGTGCTCGAGGCTCTACCTCCTTGGAGTCATTCCACCTCCACCTGAACCGTTTTATTCCAGGTATTACATACATATGGGTTACACATTTTTCTGTAAAACATGTAAGCACTGTAACTGCTTCTATTTACATTAAAGTAATGTCACATTAATAAATGTCACAATTTACAGTAATATTACATTTCTTTTCTGATGTCATAAAAGCATTGACAAAGCTGTCTTGCCTGACAAGTCACTAGTAACTCTGGTTATAACGACAATAATTGTTTAATGTAATTACATAGCTCTATTACATGTTACCAGTTACTTCATAGCATCTCATGTGTAGTAAATATCTTGTACATATGTGACGTATAAAACCTTTTTTATTTATGTAACTTTTAGGAACCAGTGCCAGTGATGCGCATTTTCAGGCCTATCTCCTTGAAGGCTTGATGCGTTGGAATGATGACCGGATGGAAGATGCCATAAAAGGAGTGTCCTCCATCCGGTCATATGGCAGTGCCATGAGAGAGGCTGTGGACCAGCTTAGCCAGAGAGTCTTTGGGAAGCCCTGGGATGAGCGCTATCGCCCTCCTGGAGCATATACAGGCAAGAAATTCATTAATTTGTTATTTTGTAATATTATACTAAGTTATCTATTTAGCCTTAAATTTACTAGACAAAATATTAACAAAACTTAATTTTTTTCCATTTTATTCTTGTAGGTGAATTGCTCGGAATAGAGTACCTTTACAGCCAGACTGGCAAAACACTGACTCCAGTGCTCCAGAACCCAGAGGAGGAAGACAGGCTGGTGGAGGAAATTGATGACCAAGACCTGCAAGATGAGGGATTTGAGGAAGACATCACGGAGGACATCACAGTTCCAGTGCTGTACGAGAATGACCCTTGCGGTGATCTCGCAAACAGCCCCTCATCTGTGCCTCAGCCTCAGTCCCCAGCATCACTGGCTGACGTATCAATGGCTGACGTGTCACTGGAAGAAGGACAGCATCTTGCCCCTGCGCCTTCAGTGTTGTCACAGCCATCTGACACTGGAAGCAGTCTCTCCGACGAAACTCAGGTAAGACACTTTAAGGGCTTTATTTAATTTCAATCTCATTTTATTCCACATATATTAACATGAATCTGAATTTACTAGGGAGCAGTCATTGGGCCTGATGGCATCGCTGGGTGGGACAAGGTCCAGGATCTGGCTGGTTACCTGGTTGGTCTTCGTGAGGCTCCTTACCTCACTGACCTGCAGGTGACAGAGGCCATCCAGCTGTGGACAGCTCTCCATGACACAGACAAACAGCGGGTCAACTATCAGCCTCGACATCAGCCTCAGCTGACACATGGACGCTTTAAGGCACCGAAACGGTCCGGAGTCACACCGGGTGTGGAGAGTGTGAAACGGTGTCTGATTGGACATCCCGGGGGTCCAGCACAGTGGCCCAGCACCAGCCGCTTGGTTGAGGCCATTTGTACAAAGCTGTGTGCTTTACACAAGTCGCCGACCAAGAAGGCTGGAGTTTGCACCCCCAGGTGGTCTAAAATCCTCTCGGATTACCACCACATCCGAGAGCTGGTGCTTAACAATCGCAGGCTAATGGATGAAACAATGATCCAGCTGTTTGAGATAAACCAGAAGACACTCATTCAGTGGTAAGCAAGGCACATTATTTGCTTCAAATTAACTGAATACTTCTATAAACATATATATATATATATATATATAATACATGTAATTTATTTTCAGGTTTCAACGGCAGCAGAAGAAACAGGAAATGAGTGTCCTCGCTCAGGGACTGACTCCACCTGACCCAATTGCTGTGGCTGATACGCAGCTTCCTCCACCGAGGGAAAAATTGGATGAAGCGGCATCGACCTCAGGCCCAAAACATACTTTTATCTTCCCGCCAAATCGAGAAGGACAGGCTCCTCTTCTGCGACCAGGTCGACGGCCCGCTGCTGCCACCACCATGGTGTGCCCCATTGCACCTGCCCCCACAGCATCAGGACTTGTGCAGCCCATTTCAGCACCTGGGTCATTGTCACTAGTCCTTAACCCTGACATGACCGTGTCAATGGTGATTCCCCCTTCTGGTGCGTCAACATCCGGTGCAGGCCCAGCTCCGCCTGCTCCTGTGTCTGCTGCACCTGTGTCCCGTTACACCCAGAGGAACCGGCGCCGGAGGGCCCAGGAGACGGAAAGCGGAGTCCATAAGAGGAAGTATGTGCGAGGGGTTACCTTTAACATGTGCAGCAAATGTGGGCAGCCCAAAACCAAAGAGTTTGGCCATAGCCGATATGGTAATGCCACATTTTGCTTGGCTGCCTCAAATGGAAAATCTTTAGATGACTGGTTGGCAGAACAGCGCCAGCAAAATACATGCCAAACTCCGCCTCCTCAATAAACAATTTGTATATTTTGTATATATTACTGTACATGTGTCCACCCAGTGTGTATGTACATATATATTTATATACGTGTGTGTTTGTGTCTGTGTACTCATTTCAATATTTGTGTGTATTCATTTTAATAAAACATTTTACATTTGAAGTGTCATTTAAATATTTGTGTGTATTCATTTTAATAAAACATTTGAAGTGCCTTAAAATAAATCTGTTAAATCATATCAATCAAATCATATCCCTCACAAAAAACACATAGGCTATTTGAAGAAACAATTTTATTAATTTTATTAAACCATAAACAACATGTAATATGCAATATAAAAAAAATATATTAAAAAAAAACATTTAATAAAACATTTGAAGTGTCTTAAAACAAATTGATAAATCAGGTCAATCAAATATCCCTCACAAAAACACATTTAAAGAAATGTTTTTATTCATTTGATTAAACCATAAACATGTAATATGCAAAAAAAATGTTTTAAACTATAATACACAAAAAATATCAACCAATATAATGATGTCATAGATAATTAAATGAAGACGCAGGCGCAGTTGATCGCACGCAGAACAGAGGTTCGAATCCAGCCCGCGGAGGGTGACTTGTTTCACATGTAACTAAAACTACTTCATAACGCACTGGAATAAAGCCCTAATAATGTTGCGGGGGAAATTTGTGGGCACATTCCCGTTTTCTGCGTCTTTTTGGCTTGCGTGCGGGGCGCAAAGATTGGGCCCCTTCCTATGCTAAGCGAGCGCTCTGCCATTTGAGCTAATTCCCCTTGCCAAACGAAAGCAGGTGTCCATCGCTCTCAAAGACAAAGTCGAGGAGCGATCCCTTTAATTAAACCCGGGATTGAACCAGGGACCTTTAGATCTTCCGTCTGCACTGGCAACCATTTGGTTGTAGATTTAATTCAAATATTGCGCTTTAAGCCACGCAAGCGCAAATGTTTGCGGACAGGCTGCAGCGTCCGTGTTGGCTCGTTGGTCTAGGGGTATGATTCTCGCTTAGGGTGCGAGAGGTCCCGGGTTCAAATCCCGGACGAGCCCGTTCTCAGGCTTCGCTTTTAATCTCTTCAGCCTGATTAGGGAAACCAGGATGTTTCGGAGAAATTGGGGATGAAAACAGTCGGAACGAGGCCGGTTAGCTCAGTTGGTTAGAGCGTGGTGCTAATAACGCCAAGGTCGCGGGTTCGATCCCCGTACTGGCCACTGTTTTTCTCTCGGACCTTCGGCTAATCAGGCCTTCAGCTCTGCTCGCCTCCAAAAAATCTCCGCTGGCTAAACCACCACTGGACCTGGCCGAAATAGCTCAGTTGGGAGAGCGTTAGACTGAAGATCTAAAGGTCCCTGGTTCGATCCCGGGTTTCGGCAGAGGAACCGTCTCCGTGCCTTTTGGTCGAGGGGGTCCAGTGACCAAACTCCACCTCCTTTCTACCTGATTCCACATAGGCTCATCGCTTTC
>NC_138728.1:31514152-31521652 GCF_965113295.1 Leuciscus leuciscus | reverse complement strand
AAGACAAAGTCGAGGAGCGATCCCTTTAATTAAACCCGGGATTGAACCAGGGACCTTTAGATCTTCCGTCTGCACTGGCAACCATTTGGTTGTAGATTTAATTCAAATATTGCGCTTTAAGCCACGCAAGCGCAAATGTTTGCGGACAGGCTGCAGCATCCGTGTTGGCTCGTTGGTCTAGGGGTATGATTCTCGCTTAGGGTGCGAGAGGTCCCGGGTTCAAATCCCGGACGAGCCCGTTCTCAGGCTTCGATTTTAATCTCTTCAGCCTGATTAGGGAAACCAGTCTGAACGAGGCCGGTTAGCTCAGTTGGTTAGAGCGTGGTGCTAATAACGCCAACTGAGCTAACCGGCCTCGTTCCGACTGTTTTCATCCCCAATTTCTCCGAAAAATCCTGGTTTCCCTAATCAGGCTGAAGAGATTAAAAGCGAAGCCTGAGAACGGGCTCGTCCGGGATTTGAACCCGGGACCTCTCCCTAAGCGAGAATCATACCCCTAGACCAACGAGCCAAAACGGACGCTGCAGCCTGTCCGCAAACATTTGGGCTTGCGTGGCTTAAAGCGCAATATTTGAATTAAATCTACAACCAAATGGTTGCCAGTGCAGACGGAAGATCTAAAGGTCCCTGGTTCAATCCCGGGTTTAATTAAAGGGATCGCTCCTCGACTTTGTCTTTGAGAGCGATGGACACCTGCTTTCGTTTGGCAAGGGGAATTAGCTCAAATGGTAGAGCGCTCGCTGCGCAAAGGAAGGGGCCCAATCTTTGCGCCCCGCACGCAAGCCAAAAAGACGCAGAAAACGGGAATGTGCCCACAAATTTCCCCCGCAACATTATTAGGGCTTTATTCCAGTGCGTTATGAAGTAGTTTTAGTTACATGTGAAACAAGTCACCCTCCGCGGGCTGGATTCGAACCTCTGTTCTGCGTGCGATCAACTGCGCCTGCGTCTTCATTTAATTATCTATGACATCATTATATTGGTTGATATTTTTTGTGTATTATAGTTTAAAACATTTTTTGCATATTACATGTTTATGGTTTAATCAAATGATTAAAAACATTTCTTTAAATGTGTTTTTGTGAGGGATATTTGATTGACCTGATTTATCAATTTGTTTTAAGACACTTCAAATGTTTTATTAAATGTTTTTTTTTAATATTTTTTTTTTATATTGCATATTACATGTTGTTTATGGTTTAATAAAATGAATAAAATTGTTTCTTCAAATAGCCTATGTGTTTTTTGTGAGGGATATGATTTGATTGATATGATTTAACAGATTTATTTTAAGGCACTTCAAATGTTTTATTAAAATGAATACACACAAATATTTAAATGACACTTCAAATGTAAAATGTTTTATTAAAATGAATACACACAAAT
This sequence comes from Leuciscus leuciscus, assembly GCF_965113295.1. Classification (NCBI taxonomy): domain Eukaryota; kingdom Metazoa; phylum Chordata; class Actinopteri; order Cypriniformes; family Leuciscidae; genus Leuciscus; species Leuciscus leuciscus. The sequence goes on along the minus strand of NC_138728.1, from coordinate 31,520,266 downwards.
ATTGAAATGAGTACACAGACACAAACACACACGTATATAAATATATATGTACATACACACTGGGTGGACACATGTACAGTAATATATACAAAATATACAAATTGTTTATTGAGGAGGCGGAGTTTGGCATGTATTTTGCTGGCGCTGTTCTGCCAACCAGTCATCTAAAGATTTTCCATTTGAGGCAGCCAAGCAAAATGTGGCATTACCATATCGGCTATGGCCAAACTCTTTGGTTTTGGGCTGCCCACATTTGCTGCACATGTTAAAGGTAACCCCTCGCACATACTTCCTCTTATGGACTCCGCTTTCCGTCTCCTGGGCCCTCCGGCGCCGGTTCCTCTGGGTGTAACGGGACACAGGTGCAGCAGACACAGGAGCAGGCGGAGCTGGGCCTGCACCGGATGTTGACGCACCAGAAGGGGGAATCACCATTGACACGGTCATGTCAGGGTTAAGGACTAGTGACAATGACCCAGGTGTTGAAATGGGCTGCACAAGTCCTGATGCTGTGGGGGCAGGTGCAATGGGGCACACCATGGTGGTGGCAGCAGCGGGCCGTCGACCTGGTCGCAGAAGAGGAGCCTGTCCTTCTCGATTTGGCGGGAAGATAAAAGTATGTTTTGGGCCTGAGGTCGATGCCGCTTCATCCAATTTTTCCCTCGGTGGAGGAAGCTGCGTATCAGCCACAGCAATTGGGTCAGGTGGAGTCAGTCCCTGAGCGAGGACACTCATTTCCTGTTTCTTCTGCTGCCGTTGAAACCTGAAAATAAATTACATGTATTATATATATATATATATGTTTATAGAAGTATTCAGTTAATTTGAAGCAAATAATGTGCCTTGCTTACCACTGAATGAGTGTCTTCTGGTTTATCTCAAACAGCTGGATCATTGTTTCATCCATTAGCCTGCGATTGTTAAGCACCAGCTCTCGGATGTGGTGGTAATCCGAGAGGATTTTAGACCACCTGGGGGTGCAAACTCCAGCCTTCTTGGTCGGCGACTTGTGTAAAGCACACAGCTTTGTACAAATGGCCTCAACCAAGCGGCTGGTGCTGGGCCACTGTGCTGGACCCCCGGGATGTCCAATCAGACACCGTTTCACACTCTCCACACCCGGTGTGACTCCGGACCGTTTCGGTGCCTTAAAGCGTCCATGTGTCAGCTGAGGCTGATGTCGAGGCTGATAGTTGACCCGCTGTTTGTCTGTGTCATGGAGAGCTGTCCACAGCTGGATGGCCTCTGTCACCTGCAGGTCAGTGAGGTAAGGAGCCTCACGAAGACCAACCAGGTAACCAGCCAGATCCTGGACCTTGTCCCACCCAGCGATGCCATCAGGCCCAATGACTGCTCCCTAGTAAATTCAGATTCATGTTAATATATGTGGAATAAAATGAGAATGAAATTAAATAAAGCCCTTAAAGTGTCTTACCTGAGTTTCGTCGGAGAGACTGCTTCCAGTGTCAGATGGCTGTGACAACACTGAAGGCGCAGGGGCAAGATGCTGTCCTTCTTCCAGTGACACGTCAGCCATTGATACGTCAGCCAGTGATGCTGGGGACTGAGGCTGAGGCACAGATGAGGGGCTGTTTGCGAGATCACCGCAAGGGTCATTCTCGTACAGCACTGGAACTGTGATGTCCTCCGTGATGTCTTCCTCAAATCCCTCATCTTGCAGGTCTTGGTCATCAATTTCCTCCACCAGCCTGTCTTCCTCCTCTGGGTTCTGGAGCACTGGAGTCAGTGTTTTGCCAGTCTGGCTGTAAAGGTACTCTATTCCGAGCAATTCACCTACAAGAATAAAATGGAAAAAAATAAAGTTTTGTTAATATTTTGTCTAGTAAATTTAAGGCTAAATAGATAACTTAGTATAATATTACAAAATAACAAATTAATGAATTTCTTGCCTGTATATGCTCCAGGAGGGCGATAGCGCTCATCCCAGGGCTTCCCAAAGACTCTCTGGCTAAGCTGGTCCACAGCCTCTCTCATGGCACTGCCATATGACCGGATGGAGGACACTCCTTTTATGGCATCTTCCATCCGGTCATCATTCCAACGCATCAAGCCTTCAAGGAGATAGGCCTGAAAATGCGCATCACTGGCACTGGTTCCTAAAAGTTACATAAATAAAAAAGGTTTTATACGTCACATATGTACAAGATATTTACTACACATGAGATGCTATGAAGTAACTGGTAACATGTAATAGAGCTATGTAATTACATTAAACAATTATTGTCGTTATAACCAGAGTTACTAGTGACTTGTCAGGCAAGACAGCTTTGTCAATGCTTTTATGACATCAGAAAAGAAATGTAATATTACTGTAAATTGTGACATTTATTAATGTGACATTACTTTAATGTAAATAGAAGCAGTTACAGTGCTTACATGTTTTACAGAAAAATGTGTAACCCATATGTATGTAATACCTGGAATAAAACGGTTCAGGTGGAGGTGGAATGACTCCAAGGAGGTAGAGCCTCGAGCACACCTGTAGCAGCACAGCTCCACACCGCCTTTCTTCAGTGTCCCCTTCTTTATGTATAGCGGAAAGTGCTCTGGGTCTTGGATACACTGTACGTGCTTCCGCTGTTCTTTCCATATCTGCTGGATCCGTTCGTGGTTCAGAAGTGGAACTCCGAGAGTGTCCTTTCCGTCCGCACTGTCAAACTGATCAATCAGTTTCCCAATCAATATGGTGGTCTCCTCCTCCCCCCTGGTCCTCCTCCGGCAGTGCAGTGCCAACTCCCTCCGGTTAATGCGAGCACGGACCGCCTTTTCTGAGATGTAGCCAGTCTTCTTTGCCGCCAGCTCACCCTCCTTTGCACGGCGAAGAGCAGCCACATCCTCTGGATCCCACTCGAATATGGACATGGACAGACGTGCCATGAAGATCCCGTAGAGCGGATGAGCCTCTGTCGTGACACCTGCAGCAAATCGCCGCATGAAATGCCAGATGTCAAGGCGCACTTCAAGCTCATCCCACTCCGAAAACATGGCCTTAACCTGAGACTGGCCGTGCTGACTGCAGCAATCTCGGTCCACGTACATCACTTTTGGGGATGCCTCTCCTGCCTCTCGGTAGCGTTTCATTAGGCCAGCTGCCATGGGGTCCAGTGCATGTCCCTCGGCGGCTGTTAGGACAGAGACAAGGACTTGGCCGTGTTCGTTACCCACATTAGTGCACCAGGCAGCTGTTCCTGAAGCAGCACCGGCAAGTTTTTTTGTGACCTATTGGGGAAAACAGAAGGGTAAAAAAAAAGAAAAAAGTATAACAAAATAAAAACTCATAACTGTTCATTATGTACACGCACATATCCATATCTGGACAATTTCTGGATATAAACAGGGCTGTGATACCTTTTTTGTGGAGTCCATCTTGAGAACACAGCCAAAGACGGATGTAATTTTGGCCTTGACCTCGTCCAGTCGCCCCAGAACATCCCTGGCGTACACAGCTAACAGCCACTTAGGTTTAGGTAGGGCAGGTAAAAGGGGAGGCTCAGCAAACACAGGAGGCTGCACAAGGGAGGACCTTGTGAATGGTTCACAGGCAGTCAGGTACTGCAGGACACGCTGTGTCCAGGCCTCACTGTGCTGTTCCATCAGCTTCTTGTAGAGCTGAGTCACACTGTTGCCCAGTGTCCTCTCCCTCATCATCCTCACCACCCGGTTGTCACATGAGTACCTAAGGAAACAACAGTATAATCATGCAAATGCTTTGGTTGGAAAAAATAACACAAATAAAAGCGCCTAATGGTTGTGATTATGAATTACCTGTATGTCAGCAAAGCTGGAAACTGACTGCGGTGGCCCATATCCAGCTGTCCCAAGATGTCCTCGTTCCAGGCTGGATACTTTTTTTTGCAGCGTTTGCACTCCAGATACTCAGTGGCAAGGTCATACCACCCATCGATGTCCAAGACCTTGCGCACGGTACGATAAAGTCCTGCCGCAGTAAGTCTGTGCTTACCACAGTCTGGGCGGACGCAGACAAGAGGAAACAACCACATCTTTAGCGGCATCCATAAGAAAATGGGCCGACAAAAGAAGAGGTCGGGTGAGGCGGGTGGCTGGGTGTTTATCAAAGGGGGCTGAGGAGGATACCACCAAAGCTTCATCTGGGACACTATTTCTGGCTTTCCGGTTCGCAGGTTGGCCTTAAACAGTGTGTTCCGGATCCACTCATGCTGGAAAGGTGGAAGATGATCTTTCCAGTGACCTGGAAGCTCAGCTGGTGGCTGATGATGAGGAAGATCTGGTGTCTGTGGTGTTTCCGCTGATGCACAGGCCTCTGAGTGAACAGTAACAAAAACAGTATAAGGATGACTGTTTAATTTGATAGTAATACGCCATAAATGCAGCCCACAAACAGCCAGCGAAGCAGTAATTTTGGACAATTATTAATAATAATTATGATTACATTTAGGAATAACAGTGAAGAAAATGGTATTAGTGTTAAGAAGCAAAGAACACAGTGTACACTTTATTGATGTAAGGAATATGGGATCAATACAGCTCTTTGAGAATGAGGATTAGATGGAATGGAGACAGGAAAATGAGTCGTGAGGAATTCAGTAAAAAAAGTAATGATGCCCACAGCCCACGGAGCTAAAGAGTGAGTGAGAAGAGCAAGCTTTGTGAAAAAGTTATCCAGTGATTGTTTAGCAACGGGAAAATTAAGAAACGCAAATAAATACACTGACACCTTTGGACATCCTTAAGGTTTGGAAGAAGTGCACTCAAAGAATGCATCCCGCTTGATGATGTCACATAATTCTGTGTTGTAAAAAAAATATATTTAAAAATGTTTATTTATTTATTTTCAAAAATAATGATTCTCAGTGGGTTTCCACAAAACATTCTTATAATATTTGCATTTGTGTCATATGCCACACCTGTATTTAGCTGTGCTTCACATTGTGATGCAGCAAATACCAGCTCCTCATCATCATCTTCAGCAGTGGGAATGGAAGTGCCTGGAGCACAAATGTTAAAACTATTACTGTGATCAATACACGGAGACAATTATGTAAGATGTTGCTTACTTACCAGTTGCGAATAGCTGCTTTCGGGCCAAATGTTTGGCTGGGGGTTCTGCTGCCGGAGGAGGTAAAGTGGATTGCAGTAATGGATCTGGAAACAACAAGTGGACAAGTTTGCCATAACGATAAATTAATACATGTAGAAATGCTGTAGGGAAAATTCTATATTCACACTCCTACTCACAGGGTTTAACTGGTGACATTAGTTTTTTTGCCAGCTGTGAAGGTGACAAATGTTTGCCACGCACCAACAGCGCTTTCACAGTGGCGGTCTGCTGTACACCAGTTCGGATGGCTGTAGGTGGAGGTGCAGAGGCACTGGAGGCTGCAGGTGGACGTGCAGGCTGATGTACCCTGGTCCCCATTTCAGAAGCCTGTCTTTTCAGGACATACGCCTTGAAAATGGCCATGTTGGTGTTGGGCCTGGCATCTGCCTTAACCAGGTACCTGATGAGGGCTTCGGCCTCCTTGCTCTGGTCCTCAAAAACATCCTTCATGGACCGGCCCTGAAAGTCACCAAACTCCACCATCAAGCAGCCCTGGTCTCCAGTTGCCCGGGCTTCTGCTTGCATTTCCTGCTTCCTCTTATATTTCTCCACTTCTTCTGCCATCTCTCTAATATAAGAAGTGTACTGTAGGAACAGTTGTTTGTTTTCTGACAGGGGGGTTGTCTGCGCTTTCTCACTGGAAATGCTGAGCACCAAATATACTGCGTACCCCAGAGAGTTTTCCAGGAGCCATCTAAAACTCTGACCCTGGTACTTCCCAAACTGAAGTTTGCAGTGAGCCAGTACTAAAAACTGGTCACTGGGATCTCCACCGTTTGTGAAGACAAAATTACTTGCCTCTGCCAGCACCTCCTCCTTTGATTTGGCCCTTCCAGACACCACATTTTCAAGACCCTTCGCCTCCACCGATGGCGTCATGAGGAGACGGTTTGATGTTGCCGACTGGCGGCGAAAAACGGGGTATGCGTACATTTTCTGAAATGAAAATCAGAGAGACTATTACCTCTTGCAATCTTAAAGATACTTGTATGTTAACTGTGTAATGATAATTT
>NC_138728.1:31346652-31351652 GCF_965113295.1 Leuciscus leuciscus | reverse complement strand
TCCTGTTTCTTCTGCTGCCGTTGAAACCTGAAAATAAATTACATGTATTATATATATATATATATATATATGTTTATAGAAGTATTCAGTTAATTTGAAGCAAATAATGTGCCTTGCTTACCACTGAATGAGTGTCTTCTGGTTTATCTCAAACAGCTGGATCATTGTTTCATCCATTAGCCTGCGATTGTTAAGCACCAGCTCTCGGATGTGGTGGTAATCCGAGAGGATTTTAGACCACCTGGGGGTGCAAACTCCAGCCTTCTTGGTCGGCGACTTGTGTAAAGCACACAGCTTTGTACAAATGGCCTCAACCAAGCGGCTGGTGCTGGGCCACTGTGCTGGACCCCCGGGATGTCCAATCAGACACCGTTTCACACTCTCCACACCCGGTGTGACTCCGGACCGTTTCGGTGCCTTAAAGCGTCCATGTGTCAGCTGAGGCTGATGTCGAGGCTGATAGTTGACCCGCTGTTTGTCTGTGTCATGGAGAGCTGTCCACAGCTGGATGGCCTCTGTCACCTGCAGGTCAGTGAGGTAAGGAGCCTCACGAAGACCAACCAGGTAACCAGCCAGATCCTGGACCTTGTCCCACCCAGCGATGCCATCAGGCCCAATGACTGCTCCCTAGTAAATTCAGATTCATGTTAATATATGTGGAATAAAATGAGATTGAAATTAAATAAAGCCCTTAAAGTGTCTTACCTGAGTTTCGTCGGAGAGACTGCTTCCAGTGTCAGATGGCTGTGACAACACTGAAGGCGCAGGGGCAAGATGCTGTCCTTCTTCCAGTGACACGTCAGCCATTGATACGTCAGCCAGTGATGCTGGGGACTGAGGCTGAGGCACAGATGAGGGGCTGTTTGCGAGATCACCGCAAGGGTCATTCTCGTACAGCACTGGAACTGTGATGTCCTCCGTGATGTCTTCCTCAAATCCCTCATCTTGCAGGTCTTGGTCATCAATTTCCTCCACCAGCCTGTCTTCCTCCTCTGGGTTCTGGAGCACTGGAGTCAGTGTTTTGCCAGTCTGGCTGTAAAGGTACTCTATTCCGAGCAATTCACCTACAAGAATAAAATGGAAAAAAATAAGTTTTGTTAATATTTTGTCTAGTAAATTTAAGGCTAAATAGATAACTTAGTATAATATTACAAAATAACAAATTAATGAATTTCTTGCCTGTATATGCTCCAGGAGGGCGATAGCGCTCATCCCAGGGCTTCCCAAAGACTCTCTGGCTAAGCTGGTCCACAGCCTCTCTCATGGCACTGACATATGACCGGATGGAGGACACTCCTTTTATGGCATCTTCCATCCGGTCATCATTCCAACGCATCAAGCCTTCAAGGAGATAGGCCTGAAAATGCGCATCACTGGCACTGGTTCCTAAAAGTTACATAAATAAAAAAGGTTTTATACGTCACATATGTACAAGATATTTACTACACATGAGATGCTATGAAGTAACTGGTAACATGTAATAGAGCTATGTAATTACATTAAACAATTATTGTCGTTATAACCAGAGTTACTAGTGACTTGTCAGGCAAGACAGCTTTGTCAATGCTTTTATGACATCAGAAAAGAAATGTAATATTACTGTAAATTGTGACATTTATTAATGTGACATTACTTTAATGTAAATAGAAGCAGTTACAGTGCTTACATGTTTTACAGAAAAATGTGTAACCCATATGTATGTAATACCTGGAATAAAACGGTTCAGGTGGAGGTGGAATGACTCCAAGGAGGTAGAGCCTCGAGCACACCTGTAGCAGCACAGCTCCACACCGCCTTTCTTCAGTGTCCCCTTCTTTATGTATAGCGGAAAGTGCTCTGGGTCTTGGATACACTGTACGTGCTTCCGCTGTTCTTTCCATATCTGCTGGATCCGTTCGTGGTTCAGAAGTGGAACTCCGAGAGTGTCCTTTCCGTCCGCACTGTCAAACTGATCAATCAGTTTCCCAATCAATATGGTGGTCTCCTCCTCCCCCCTGGTCCTCCTCCGGCAGTGCAGTGCCAACTCCCTCCGGTTAATGCGAGCACGGACCGCCTTTTCTGAGATGTAGCCAGTCTTCTTTGCTGCCAGCTCACCCTCCTTTGCACGGCGAAGAGCAGCCACATCCTCTGGATCCCACTCGAATATGGACATGGACAGACGTGCCATGAAGATCCCGTAGAGCGGATGAGCCTCTGTCGTGACACCTGCAGCAAATCGCCGCATGAAATGCCAGATGTCAAGGCGCACTTCAAGCTCATCCCACTCCGAAAACATGGCCTTAACCTGAGACTGGCCGTGCTGACTGCAGCAATCTCGGTCCACGTACATCACTTTTGGGGATGCCTCTCCTGCCTCTCGGTAGCGTTTCATTAGGCCAGCTGCCATGGGGTCCAGTGCATGTCCCTCGGCGGCTGTTAGGACAGAGACAAGGACTTGGCCGTGTTCATTACCCACATTAGTGCACCAGGCAGCTGTTCCTGAAGCAGCACCGGCAAGTTTTTTTGTGACCTATTGGGGAAAACAGAAGGGTAAAAAAAAAGAAAAAAGTATAACAAAATAAAAACTCATAACTGTTCATTATGTACACGCACATATCCATATCTGGACAATTTCTGGATATAAACAGGGCTGTGATACCTTTTTTGTGGAGTCCATCTTGAGAACACAGCCAAAGACGGATGTAATTTTGGCCTTGACCTCGTCCAGTCGCCCCAGAACATCCCTGGCGTACACAGCTAACAGCCACTTAGGTTTAGGTAGGGCAGGTAAAAGGGGAGGCTCAGCAAACACAGGAGGCTGCACAAGGGAGGACCTTGTGAATGGTTCACAGGCAGTCAGGTACTGCAGGACACGCTGTGTCCAGGCCTCACTGTGCTGTTCCATCAGCTTCTTGTAGAGCTGAGTCACACTGTTGCCCAGTGTCCTCTCCCTCATCATCCTCACCACCCGATTGTCACATGAGTACCTAAGGAAACAACAGTATAATCATGCAAATGCTTTGGTTGGAAAAAATAACACAAATAAAAGCGCCTAATGGTTGTGATTATGAATTACCTGTATGTCAGCAAAGCTGGAAACTGACTGCGGTGGCCCATATCCAGCTGTCCCAAGATGTCCTCGTTCCAGGCTGGATACTTTTTTTTGCAGCGTTTGCACTCCAGATACTCAGTGGCAAGGTCATACCACCCATCGATGTCCAAGACCTTGCGCACGGTACGATAAAGTCCTGCCGCAGTAAGTCTGTGCTTACCACAGTCTGGGCGGACGCAGACAAGAGGAAACAACCACATCTTTAGCGGCATCCATAAGAAAATGGGCCGACAAAAGAAGAGGTCGGGTGAGGCGGGTGGCTGGGTGTTTATCAAAGGGGGCTGAGGAGGATACCACCAAAGCTTCATCTGGGACACTATTTCTGGCTTTCCGGTTCGCAGGTTGGCCTTAAACAGTGTGTTCCGGATCCACTCATGCTGGAAAGGTGGAAGATGATCTTTCCAGTGACCTGGAAGCTCAGCTGGTGGCTGATGATGAGGAAGATCTGGTGTCTGTGGTGTTTCCGCTGATGCACAGGCCTCTGAGTGAACAGTAACAAAAACAGTGTAAGGATGACTGTTTAATTTGATAGTAATACGCCATAAATGCAGCCCACAAACAGCCAGCGAAGCAGTAATTTTGGACAATTATTAATAATAATTATGATTACATTTAGGAATAACAGTGAAGAAAATGGTATTAGTGTTAAGAAGCAAAGAACACAGTGTACACTTTATTGATGTAAGGAATATGGGATCAATACAGCTCTTTGAGAATGAGGATTAGATGGAATGGAGACAGGAAAATGAGTCGTGAGGAATTCAGTAAAAAAAGTAATGATGCCCACAGCCCACGGAGCTAAAGAGTGAGTGAGAAGAGCAAGCTTTGTGAAAAAGTTATCCAGTGATTGTTTAGCAACGGGAAAATTAAGAAACGCAAATAAATACACTGACACCTTTGGACATCCTTAAGGTTTGGAAGAAGTGCACTCAAAGAATGCATCCCGCTTGATGATGTCACATAATTCTGTGTTGTAAAAAAAATATATTTAAAAATGTTTATTTATTTATTTTCAAAAATAATGATTCTCAGTGGGTTTCCACAAAACATTCTTATAATATTTGCATTTGTGTCATATGCCACACCTGTATTTAGCTGTGCTTCACATTGTGATGCAGCAAATACCAGCTCCTCATCATCATCTTCAGCAGTGGGAATGGAAGTGCCTGGAGCACAAATGTTAAAACTATTACTGTGATCAATACACGGAGACAATTATGTAAGATGTTCCTTACTTACCAGTTGCGAATAGCTGCTTTCGGGCCAAATGTTTGGCTGGGGGTTCTGCTGCCGGAGGAGGTAAAGTGGATTGCAGTAATGGATCTGGAAACAACAAGTGGACAAGTTTGCCATAACGATAAATTAATACATGTAGAAATGCTGTAGGGAAAATTCTATATTCACACTCCTACTCACAGGGTTTAACTGGTGACATTAGTTTTTTTGCCAGCTGTGAAGGTGACAAATGTTTGCCACGCACCAACAGCGCTTTCACAGTGGCGGTCTGCTTTACACCAGTTCGGATGGCTGTAGGTGGAGGTGCAGAGGCACTGGAGGCTGCAGGTGGACGTGCAGGCTGATGTACCCTGGTCCCCATTTCAGAAGCCTGTCTTTTCAGGACATACGCCTTGAAAATGGCCATGTTGGTGTTGGGCCTGGCATCTGCCTTAACCAGGTACCTGATGAGGGCTTCGGCCTCCTTGCTCTGGTCCTCAAAAACATCCTTCATGGACCGGCCCTGAAAGTCACCAAACTCCACCATCAAGCAGCCCTGGTCTCCAGTTGCCCGGGCTTCTGCTTGCATTCCCTGCTTCCTCTTATATTTCTCCACTTCTTCTGCCATCTCTCTAATATAAGAAGTGTACTGTAGGAACAGTTGTTTGTTTTCTGACAGGGGGGTTGTCTGCGC
>NC_138728.1:31339152-31341652 GCF_965113295.1 Leuciscus leuciscus | reverse complement strand
TTTGGGACGAGGGCCTGCGCACATTCCATGCAAAAGCAGGTCCCACCGAGATTTGAACTCGGATCGCTGGATTCAGAGTCCAGAGTGCTAACCATTACACCATGGAACCTCGGCGTGGCTCACCTTTCCCCACCGAGCAGCAGAGAGTTAAGTCATTCAGCCTAGAAGCGCGATAGCAAGGAGCAAGTGAAGCCGTTGCTTTTTAAGCCCATGTTTCCCCGATTCCGACTCGGTTTGAGAGTGCCAATTTCACCGCCACATCAGCATGTTGAGCATCACCTCTGTTTATTCCCTCCCTTCCGCAAAAAAAAGGTTCCACCGAGATTTGAACTCGGATCGCTGGATTCAAAGCCCAGAGTGCTAACCATTACACCATGGAACCAACACCCCCTGAAAGGCAGAAAGCGATGAGCCTATGTGGAATCAGGTAGAAAGGAGGTGGAGTTTGGTCACTGGACCCCCTCGACCAAAAGGCACGGAGACGGTTCTTCTGCCGAAACCCGGGATCGAACCAGGGACCTTTAGATCTTCAGTCTAACGCTCTCCCAACTGAGCTATTTCGGCCAGGTCCAGTGGTGGTTTAGCCAGCGGAGATTTTTTGGAGGCGAGCAGAGCTGAAGGCCTGATTAGCCGAAGGTCCGAGAGAAAAACAGTGGCCAGTACGGGGATCGAACCCGCGACCTTGGCGTTATTAGCACCACGCTCTAACCAACTGAGCTAACCGGCCTCGTTCCGACTGTTTTCATCCCCAATTTCTCCGAAACATCCTGGTTTCCCTAATCAGGCTGAAGAGATTAAAAGCGAAGCCTGAGAACGGGCCTCTCGCACCCTAAGCGAGAATCATACCCCTAGACCAACGAGCCAACACGGACGCTGCAGCCTGTCCGCAAACATTTGCGCTTGCGTGGCTTAAAGCGCAATATTTGAATTAAATCTACAACCAAATGGTTGCCAGTGCAGACGGAAGATCTAAAGGTCCCTGGTTCAATCCCGGGTTTAATTAAAGGGATCGCTCCTCGACTTTGTCTTTGAGAGCGATGGACACCTGCTTTCGTTTGGCAAGGGGAATTAGCTCAAATGGTAGAGCGCTCGCTTAGCATGCGAGAGGTAGCGGGATCGATGCCCGCATTCTCCATGTGGTGTAAACTCCCTCGATGAGCTTTTGAGGCTCACTGCTGCCGAAACGTTTTTTTGGGACGAGGGCCTGCGCACATTCCATGCAAAAGCAGGTCCCACCGAGATTTGAACTCGGATCGCTGGATTCAGAGTCCAGAGTGCTAACCATTACACCATGGAACCTCGGCGTGGCTCACCTTTCCCCACCGAGCAGCAGAGAGTTAAGTCATTCAGCCTAGAAGCGCGATAGCAAGGAGCAAGTGAAGCCGTTGCTTTTTAAGCCCATGTTTCCCCGATTCCGACTCGGTTTGAGAGTGCCAATTTCACCGCCACATCAGCATGTTGAGCATCACCTCTGTTTATTCCCTCCCTTCCGCAAAAAAAAGGTTCCACCGAGATTTGAACTCGGATCGCTGGATTCAAAGCCCAGAGTGCTAACCATTACACCATGGAACCAACACCCCCTGAAAGGCAGAAAGCGATGAAAGGCACGGAGACGGTTCTTCTGCCGAAACCCGGGATCGAACCAGGGACCTTTAGATCTTCAGTCTAACGCTCTCCCAACTGAGCTATTTCGGCCAGGTCCAGTGGTGGTTTAGCCAGCGGAGATTTTTTGGAGGCGAGCAGAGCTGAAGGCCTGATTAGCCGAAGGTCCGAGAGAAAAACAGTGGCCAGTACGGGGATCGAACCCGCGACCTTGGCGTTATTAGCACCACGCTCTAACCAACTGAGCTAACCGGCCTCGTTCCGACTGTTTTCATCCCCAATTTCTCCGAAACATCCTGGTTTCCCTAATCAGGCTGAAGAGATTAAAAGCGAAGCCTGAGAACGGGCCTCTCGCACCCTAAGCGAGAATCATACCCCTAGACCAACGAGCCAACACGGACGCTGCAGCCTGTCCGCAAACATTTGCGCTTGCGTGGCTTAAAGCGCAATATTTGAATTAAATCTACAACCAAATGGTTGCCAGTGCAGACGGAAGATCTAAAGGTCCCTGGTTCAATCCCGGGTTTAATTAAAGGGATCGCTCCTCGACTTTGTCTTTGAGAGCGATGGACACCTGCTTTCGTTTGGCAAGGGGAATTAGCTCAAATGGTAGAGCGCTCGCTTAGCATGCGAGAGGTAGCGGGATCGATGCCCGCATTCTCCATGTGGTGTAAACTCCCTCGATGAGCTTTTGAGGCTCACTGCTGCCGAAACGTTTTTTTGGGACGAGGGCCTGCGCACATTCCATGCAAAAGCAGGTCCCACCGAGATTTGAACTCGGATCGCTGGATTCAGAGTCCAGAGTGCTAACCATTACACCATGGAACCTCGGCGTGGCTCACCTTTCCCCACCGAGCAGCAGAGAGTTAAGTCATTCAGCCTAGAAGCGCGATAGCAA
>NC_138728.1:31326652-31329152 GCF_965113295.1 Leuciscus leuciscus | reverse complement strand
ATTCCATGCAAAAGCAGGTCCCACCGAGATTTGAACTCAGATCGCTGGATTCAGAGTCCAGAGTGCTAACCATTACACCATGGAACCTCGACGTGGCTCACCTTTCCCCACCGAGCAGCAGAGAGTTAAGTCATTCAGCCTAGAAGCGCGATAGCAAGGAGCAAGTGAAGCCGTTGCTTTTTAAGCCCATGTTTCCCCGATTCCGACTCGGTTTGAGAGTGCCAATTTCACCGCCACATCAGCATGTTGAGCATCACCTCTGTTTATTCCCTCCCTTCCGCAAAAAAAAGGTTCCACCGAGATTTGAACTCGGATCGCTGGATTCAAAGCCCAGAGTGCTAACCATTACACCATGGAACCAACACCCCCTGAAAGGCAGAAAGCGATGAGCCTATGTGGAATCAGGTAGAAAGGAGGTGGAGTTTGGTCACTGGACCCCCTCGACCAAAAGGCACGGAGACGGTTCCTCTGCCGAAACCCGGGATCGAACCAGGGACCTTTAGATCTTCAGTCTAACGCTCTCCCAACTGAGCTATTTCGGCCAGGTCCAGTGGTGGTTTAGCCAGCGGAGATTTTTTGGAGGCGAGCAGAGCTGAAGGCCTGATTAGCCGAAGGTCCGAGAGAAAAACAGTGGCCAGTACGGGGATCGAACCCGCGACCTTGGCGTTATTAGCACCACGCTCTAACCAACTGAGCTAACCGGCCTCGTTCCGACTGTTTTCATCCCCAATTTCTCCGAAACATCCTGGTTTCCCTAATCAGGCTGAAGAGATTAAAAGCGAAGCCTGAGAACGGGCCTCTCGCACCCTAAGCGAGAATCATACCCCTAGACCAACGAGCCAACACGGACGCTGCAGCCTGTCCGCAAACATTTGCGCTTGCGTGGCTTAAAGCGCAATATTTGAATTAAATCTACAACCAAATGGTTGCCAGTGCAGACGGAAGATCTAAAGGTCCCTGGTTCAATCCCGGGTTTAATTAAAGGGATCGCTCCTCGACTTTGTCTTTGAGAGCGATGGACACCTGCTTTCGTTTGGCAAGGGGAATTTGCTCAAATGGTAGAGCGCTCGCTTAGCATGCGAGAGGTAGCGGGATCGATGCCCGCATTCTCCATGTGGTGTAAACTCCCTCGATGAGCTTTTGAGGCTCACTGCTGCCGAAACGTTTTTTTGGGACGAGGGCCTGCGCACATTCCATGCAAAAGCAGGTCCCACCGAGATTTGAACTCGGATCGCTGGATTCAGAGTCCAGAGTGCTAACCATTACACCATGGAACCTCGGCGTGGCTCACCTTTCCCCACCGAGCAGCAGAGAGTTAAGTCATTCAGCCTAGAAGCGCGATAGCAAGGAGCAAGTGAAGCCGTTGCTTTTTAAGCCCATGTTTCCCCGATTCCGACTCGGTTTGAGAGTGCCAATTTCACCGCCACATCAGCATGTTGAGCATCACCTCTGTTTATTCCCTCCCTTCCGCAAAAAAAAGGTTCCACCGAGATTTGAACTCGGATCGCTGGATTCAAAGCCCAGAGTGCTAACCATTACACCATGGAACCAACACCCCCTGAAAGGCAGAAAGCGATGAGCCTATGTGGAATCAGGTAGAAAGGAGGTGGAGTTTGGTCACTGGACCCCCTCGACCAAAAGGCACGGAGACGGTTCCTCTGCCGAAACCCGGGATCGAACCAGGGACCTTTAGATCTTCAGTCTAACGCTCTCCCAACTGAGCTATTTCGGCCAGGTCCAGTGGTGGTTTAGCCAGCGGAGATTTTTTGGAGGCGAGCAGAGCTGAAGGCCTGATTAGCCGAAGGTCCGAGAGAAAAACAGTGGCCAGTACGGGGATCGAACCCGCGACCTTGGCGTTATTAGCACCACGCTCTAACCAACTGAGCTAACCGGCCTCGTTCCGACTGTTTTCATCCCCAATTTCTCCGAAACATCCTGGTTTCCCTAATCAGGCTGAAGAGATTAAAAGCGAAGCCTGAGAACGGGCCTCTCGCACCCTAAGCGAGAATCTGCTCAAATGGGAATTTGCTCAAATGGTAGAGCGCTCGCTTAGCATGCGAGAGGTAGCGGGATCGATGCCCGCATTCTCCATGTGGTGTAAACTCCCTCGATGAGCTTTTGAGGCTCACTGCTGCCGAAACGTTTTTTTGGGACGAGGGCCTGCGCACATTCCATGCAAAAGCAGGTCCCACCGAGATTTGAACTCAGATCGCTGGATTCAGAGTCCAGAGTGCTAACCATTACACCATGGAACCTCGACGTGGCTCACCTTTCCCCACCGAGCAGCAGAGAGTTAAGTCATTCAGCCTAGAAGCGCGATAGCAAGGAGCAAGTGAAGCCGTTGCTTTTTAAGCCCATGTTTCCCCGATTCCGACTCGGTTTGAGAGTGCCAATTTCACCGCCACATCAGCATGTTGAGCATCACCTCTGTTTATTCCCTCCCTTCCGCAAAAAAAAGGTTCCACCGAGATTTGAACTCGGATCGCTGGATTCAAAGCCC
>NC_138728.1:31311652-31314152 GCF_965113295.1 Leuciscus leuciscus | reverse complement strand
CATCAGCATGTTGAGCATCACCTCTGTTTATTCCCTCCCTTCCGCAAAAAAAAGGTTCCACCGAGATTTGAACTCGGATCGCTGGATTCAAAGCCCAGAGTGCTAACCATTACACCATGGAACCAACACCCCCTGAAAGGCAGAAAGCGATGAGCCTATGTGGAATCAGGTAGAAAGGAGGTGGAGTTTGGTCACTGGACCCCCTCGACCAAAAGGCACGGAGACGGTTCCTCTGCCGAAACCCGGGATCGAACCAGGGACCTTTAGATCTTCAGTCTAACGCTCTCCCAACTGAGCTATTTCGGCCAGGTCCAGTGGTGGTTTAGCCAGCGGAGATTTTTTGGAGGCGAGCAGAGCTGAAGGCCTGATTAGCCGAAGGTCCGAGAGAAAAACAGTGGCCAGTACGGGGATCGAACCCGCGACCTTGGCGTTATTAGCACCACGCTCTAACCAACTGAGCTAACCGGCCTCGTTCCGACTGTTTTCATCCCCAATTTCTCCGAAACATCCTGGTTTCCCTAATCAGGCTGAAGAGATTAAAAGCGAAGCCTGAGAACGGGCCTCTCGCACCCTAAGCGAGAATCTGCTCAAATGGGAATTTGCTCAAATGGTAGAGCGCTCGCTTAGCATGCGAGAGGTAGCGGGATCGATGCCCGCATTCTCCATGTGGTGTAAACTCCCTCGATGAGCTTTTGAGGCTCACTGCTGCCGAAACGTTTTTTTGGGACGAGGGCCTGCGCACATTCCATGCAAAAGCAGGTCCCACCGAGATTTGAACTCAGATCGCTGGATTCAGAGTCCAGAGTGCTAACCATTACACCATGGAACCTCGACGTGGCTCACCTTTCCCCACCGAGCAGCAGAGAGTTAAGTCATTCAGCCTAGAAGCGCGATAGCAAGGAGCAAGTGAAGCCGTTGCTTTTTAAGCCCATGTTTCCCCGATTCCGACTCGGTTTGAGAGTGCCAATTTCACCGCCACATCAGCATGTTGAGCATCACCTCTGTTTATTCCCTCCCTTCCGCAAAAAAAAGGTTCCACCGAGATTTGAACTCGGATCGCTGGATTCAAAGCCCAGAGTGCTAACCATTACACCATGGAACCAACACCCCCTGAAAGGCAGAAAGCGATGAGCCTATGTGGAATCAGGTAGAAAGGAGGTGGAGTTTGGTCACTGGACCCCCTCGACCAAAAGGCACGGAGACGGTTCCTCTGCCGAAACCCGGGATCGAACCAGGGACCTTTAGATCTTCAGTCTAACGCTCTCCCAACTGAGCTATTTCGGCCAGGTCCAGTGGTGGTTTAGCCAGCGGAGATTTTTTGGAGGCGAGCAGAGCTGAAGGCCTGATTAGCCGAAGGTCCGAGAGAAAAACAGTGGCCAGTACGGGGATCGAACCCGCGACCTTGGCGTTATTAGCACCACGCTCTAACCAACTGAGCTAACCGGCCTCGTTCCGACTGTTTTCATCCCCAATTTCTCCGAAACATCCTGGTTTCCCTAATCAGGCTGAAGAGATTAAAAGCGAAGCCTGAGAACGGGCCTCTCGCACCCTAAGCGAGAATCATACCCCTAGACCAACGAGCCAACACGGACGCTGCAGCCTGTCCGCAAACATTTGCGCTTGCGTGGCTTAAAGCGCAATATTTGAATTAAATCTACAACCAAATGGTTGCCAGTGCAGACGGAAGATCTAAAGGTCCCTGGTTCAATCCCGGGTTTAATTAAAGGGATCGCTCCTCGACTTTGTCTTTGAGAGCGATGGACACCTGCTTTCGTTTGGCAAGGGGAATTAGCTCAAATGGTAGAGCGCTCGCTTAGCATGCGAGAGGTAGCGGGATCGATGCCCGCATTCTCCATGTGGTGTAAACTCCCTCGATGAGCTTTTGAGGCTCACTGCTGCCGAAACGTTTTTTTGGGACGAGGGCCTGCGCACATTCCATGCAAAAGCAGGTCCCACCGAGATTTGAACTCGGATCGCTGGATTCAGAGTCCAGAGTGCTAACCATTACACCATGGAACCTCGGCGTGGCTCACCTTTCCCCACCGAGCAGCAGAGAGTTAAGTCATTCAGCCTAGAAGCGCGATAGCAAGGAGCAAGTGAAGCCGTTGCTTTTTAAGCCCATGTTTCCCCGATTCCGACTCGGTTTGAGAGTGCCAATTTCACCGCCACATCAGCATGTTGAGCATCACCTCTGTTTATTCCCTCCCTTCCGCAAAAAAAAGGTTCCACCGAGATTTGAACTCGGATCGCTGGATTCAAAGCCCAGAGTGCTAACCATTACACCATGGAACCAACACCCCCTGAAAGGCAGAAAGCGATGAGCCTATGTGGAATCAGGTAGAAAGGAGGTGGAGTTTGGTCACTGGACCCCCTCGACCAAAAGGCACGGAGACGGTTCTTCTGCCGAAACCCGGGATCGAACCAGGGACCTTTAGATCTTCAGTCTAACGCTCTCCCAACTGAGCTATTTCGGCCAGGTCCAGTGGTGGTTTAGCCAGCG
>NC_138728.1:31254152-31264152 GCF_965113295.1 Leuciscus leuciscus | reverse complement strand
CTCGGATCGCTGGATTCAAAGCCCAGAGTGCTAACCATTACACCATGGAACCAACACCCCCTGAAAGGCAGAAAGCGATGAGCCTATGTGGAATCAGGTAGAAAGGAGGTGGAGTTTGGTCACTGGACCCCCTCGACCAAAAGGCACGGAGACGGTTCCTCTGCCGAAACCCGGGATCGAACCAGGGACCTTTAGATCTTCAGTCTAACGCTCTCCCAACTGAGCTATTTCGGCCAGGTCCAGTGGTGGTTTAGCCAGCGGAGATTTTTTGGAGGCGAGCAGAGCTGAAGGCCTGATTAGCCGAAGGTCCGAGAGAAAAACAGTGGCCAGTACGGGGATCGAACCCGCGACCTTGGCGTTATTAGCACCACGCTCTAACCAACTGAGCTAACCGGCCTCGTTCCGACTGTTTTCATCCCCAATTTCTCCGAAACATCCTGGTTTCCCTAATCAGGCTGAAGAGATTAAAAGCGAAGCCTGAGAACGGGCCTCTCGCACCCTAAGCGAGAATCATACCCCTAGACCAACGAGCCAACACGGACGCTGCAGCCTGTCCGCAAACATTTGCGCTTGCGTGGCTTAAAGCGCAATATTTGAATTAAATCTACAACCAAATGGTTGCCAGTGCAGACGGAAGATCTAAAGGTCCCTGGTTCAATCCCGGGTTTAATTAAAGGGATCGCTCCTCGACTTTGTCTTTGAGAGCGATGGACACCTGCTTTCGTTTGGCAAGGGGAATTTGCTCAAATGGTAGAGCGCTCGCTTAGCATGGGAGAGGTAGCGGGATCGATGCCCGCATTCTCCATGTGGTGTAAACTCCCTCGATGAGCTTTTGAGGCTCACTGCTGCCGAAACGTTTTTTTGGGACGAGGGCCTGCGCACATTCCATGCAAAAGCAGGTCCCACCGAGATTTGAACTCGGATCGCTGGATTCAGAGTCCAGAGTGCTAACCATTACACCATGGAACCTCGGCGTGGCTCACCTTTCCCCACCGAGCAGCAGAGAGTTAAGTCATTCAGCCTAGAAGCGCGATAGCAAGGAGCAAGTGAAGCCGTTGCTTTTTAAGCCCATGTTTCCCCGATTCCGACTCGGTTTGAGAGTGCCAATTTCACCGCCACATCAGCATGTTGAGCATCACCTCTGTTTATTCCCTCCCTTCCGCAAAAAAAAGGTTCCACCGAGATTTGAACTCGGATCGCTGGATTCAAAGCCCAGAGTGCTAACCATTACACCATGGAACCAACACCCCCTGAAAGGCAGAAAGCGATGAGCCTATGTGGAATCAGGTAGAAAGGAGGTGGAGTTTGGTCACTGGACCCCCTCGACCAAAAGGCACGGAGACGGTTCTTCTGCCGAAACCCGGGATCGAACCAGGGACCTTTAGATCTTCAGTCTAACGCTCTCCCAACTGAGCTATTTCGGCCAGGTCCAGTGGTGGTTTAGCCAGCGGAGATTTTTTGGAGGCGAGCAGAGCTGAAGGCCTGATTAGCCGAAGGTCCGAGAGAAAAACAGTGGCCAGTACGGGGATCGAACCCGCGACCTTGGCGTTATTAGCACCACGCTCTAACCAACTGAGCTAACCGGCCTCGTTCCGACTGTTTTCATCCCCAATTTCTCCGAAACATCCTGGTTTCCCTAATCAGGCTGAAGAGATTAAAAGCGAAGCCTGAGAACGGGCCTCTCGCACCCTAAGCGAGAATCATACCCCTAGACCAACGAGCCAACACGGACGCTGCAGCCTGTCCGCAAACATTTGCGCTTGCGTGGCTTAAAGCGCAATATTTGAATTAAATCTACAACCAAATGGTTGCCAGTGCAGACGGAAGATCTAAAGGTCCCTGGTTCAATCCCGGGTTTAATTAAAGGGATCGCTCCTCGACTTTGTCTTTGAGAGCGATGGACACCTGCTTTCGTTTGGCAAGGGGAATTAGCTCAAATGGTAGAGCGCTCGCTTAGCATGCGAGAGGTAGCGGGATCGATGCCCGCATTCTCCATGTGGTGTAAACTCCCTCGATGAGCTTTTGAGGCTCACTGCTGCCGAAACGTTTTTTTGGGACGAGGGCCTGCGCACATTCCATGCAAAAGCAGGTCCCACCGAGATTTGAACTCGGATCGCTGGATTCAGAGTCCAGAGTGCTAACCATTACACCATGGAACCTCGGCGTGGCTCACCTTTCCCCACCGAGCAGCAGAGAGTTAAGTCATTCAGCCTAGAAGCGCGATAGCAAGGAGCAAGTGAAGCCGTTGCTTTTTAAGCCCATGTTTCCCCGATTCCGACTCGGTTTGAGAGTGCCAATTTCACCGCCACATCAGCATGTTGAGCATCACCTCTGTTTATTCCCTCCCTTCCGCAAAAAAAAGGTTCCACCGAGATTTGAACTCGGATCGCTGGATTCAAAGCCCAGAGTGCTAACCATTACACCATGGAACCAACACCCCCTGAAAGGCAGAAAGCGATGAAAGGCACGGAGACGGTTCTTCTGCCGAAACCCGGGATCGAACCAGGGACCTTTAGATCTTCAGTCTAACGCTCTCCCAACTGAGCTATTTCGGCCAGGTCCAGTGGTGGTTTAGCCAGCGGAGATTTTTTGGAGGCGAGCAGAGCTGAAGGCCTGATTAGCCGAAGGTCCGAGAGAAAAACAGTGGCCAGTACGGGGATCGAACCCGCGACCTTGGCGTTATTAGCACCACGCTCTAACCAACTGAGCTAACCGGCCTCGTTCCGACTGTTTTCATCCCCAATTTCTCCGAAACATCCTGGTTTCCCTAATCAGGCTGAAGAGATTAAAAGCGAAGCCTGAGAACGGGCCTCTCGCACCCTAAGCGAGAATCATACCCCTAGACCAACGAGCCAACACGGACGCTGCAGCCTGTCCGCAAACATTTGCGCTTGCGTGGCTTAAAGCGCAATATTTGAATTAAATCTACAACCAAATGGTTGCCAGTGCAGACGGAAGATCTAAAGGTCCCTGGTTCAATCCCGGGTTTAATTAAAGGGATCGCTCCTCGACTTTGTCTTTGAGAGCGATGGACACCTGCTTTCGTTTGGCAAGGGGAATTAGCTCAAATGGTAGAGCGCTCGCTTAGCATGCGAGAGGTAGCGGGATCGATGCCCGCATTCTCCATGTGGTGTAAACTCCCTCGATGAGCTTTTGAGGCTCACTGCTGCCGAAACGTTTTTTTGGGACGAGGGCCTGCGCACATTCCATGCAAAAGCAGGTCCCACCGAGATTTGAACTCGGATCGCTGGATTCAGAGTCCAGAGTGCTAACCATTACACCATGGAACCTCGGCGTGGCTCACCTTTCCCCACCGAGCAGCAGAGAGTTAAGTCATTCAGCCTAGAAGCGCGATAGCAAGGAGCAAGTGAAGCCGTTGCTTTTTAAGCCCATGTTTCCCCGATTCCGACTCGGTTTGAGAGTGCCAATTTCACCGCCACATCAGCATGTTGAGCATCACCTCTGTTTATTCCCTCCCTTCCGCAAAAAAAAGGTTCCACCGAGATTTGAACTCGGATCGCTGGATTCAAAGCCCAGAGTGCTAACCATTACACCATGGAACCAACACCCCCTGAAAGGCAGAAAGCGATGAGCCTATGTGGAATCAGGTAGAAAGGAGGTGGAGTTTGGTCACTGGACCCCCTCGACCAAAAGGCACGGAGACGGTTCCTCTGCCGAAACCCGGGATCGAACCAGGGACCTTTAGATCTTCAGTCTAACGCTCTCCCAACTGAGCTATTTCGGCCAGGTCCAGTGGTGGTTTAGCCAGCGGAGATTTTTTGGAGGCGAGCAGAGCTGAAGGCCTGATTAGCCGAAGGTCCGAGAGAAAAACAGTGGCCAGTACGGGGATCGAACCCGCGACCTTGGCGTTATTAGCACCACGCTCTAACCAACTGAGCTAACCGGCCTCGTTCCGACTGTTTTCATCCCCAATTTCTCCGAAACATCCTGGTTTCCCTAATCAGGCTGAAGAGATTAAAAGCGAAGCCTGAGAACGGGCCTCTCGCACCCTAAGCGAGAATCATACCCCTAGACCAACGAGCCAACACGGACGCTGCAGCCTGTCCGCAAACATTTGCGCTTGCGTGGCTTAAAGCGCAATATTTGAATTAAATCTACAACCAAATGGTTGCCAGTGCAGACGGAAGATCTAAAGGTCCCTGGTTCAATCCCGGGTTTAATTAAAGGGATCGCTCCTCGACTTTGTCTTTGAGAGCGATGGACACCTGCTTTCGTTTGGCAAGGGGAATTTGCTCAAATGGTAGAGCGCTCGCTTAGCATGGGAGAGGTAGCGGGATCGATGCCCGCATTCTCCATGTGGTGTAAACTCCCTCGATGAGCTTTTGAGGCTCACTGCTGCCGAAACGTTTTTTTGGGACGAGGGCCTGCGCACATTCCATGCAAAAGCAGGTCCCACCGAGATTTGAACTCAGATCGCTGGATTCAGAGTCCAGAGTGCTAACCATTACACCATGGAACCTCGACGTGGCTCACCTTTCCCCACCGAGCAGCAGAGAGTTAAGTCATTCAGCCTAGAAGCGCGATAGCAAGGAGCAAGTGAAGCCGTTGCTTTTTAAGCCCATGTTTCCCCGATTCCGACTCGGTTTGAGAGTGCCAATTTCACCGCCACATCAGCATGTTGAGCATCACCTCTGTTTATTCCCTCCCTTCCGCAAAAAAAAGGTTCCACCGAGATTTGAACTCGGATCGCTGGATTCAAAGCCCAGAGTGCTAACCATTACACCATGGAACCAACACCCCCTGAAAGGCAGAAAGCGATGAGCCTATGTGGAATCAGGTAGAAAGGAGGTGGAGTTTGGTCACTGGACCCCCTCGACCAAAAGGCACGGAGACGGTTCCTCTGCCGAAACCCGGGATCGAACCAGGGACCTTTAGATCTTCAGTCTAACGCTCTCCCAACTGAGCTATTTCGGCCAGGTCCAGTGGTGGTTTAGCCAGCGGAGATTTTTTGGAGGCGAGCAGAGCTGAAGGCCTGATTGGCCGAAGGTCCGAGAGAAAAACAGTGGCCAGTACGGGGATCGAACCCGCGACCTTGGCGTTATTAGCACCACGCTCTAACCAACTGAGCTAACCGGCCTCGTTCCGACTGTTTTCATCCCCAATTTCTCCGAAACATCCTGGTTTCCCTAATCAGGCTGAAGAGATTAAAAGCGAAGCCTGAGAACGGGCCTCTCGCACCCTAAGCGAGAATCATACCCCTAGACCAACGAGCCAACACGGACGCTGCAGCCTGTCCGCAAACATTTGCGCTTGCGTGGCTTAAAGCGCAATATTTGAATTAAATCTACAACCAAATGGTTGCCAGTGCAGACGGAAGATCTAAAGGTCCCTGGTTCAATCCCGGGTTTAATTAAAGGGATCGCTCCTCGACTTTGTCTTTGAGAGCGATGGACACCTGCTTTCGTTTGGCAAGGGGAATTAGCTCAAATGGTAGAGCGCTCGCTTAGCATGCGAGAGGTAGCGGGATCGATGCCCGCATTCTCCATGTGGTGTAAACTCCCTCGATGAGCTTTTGAGGCTCACTGCTGCCGAAACGTTTTTTTGGGACGAGGGCCTGCGCACATTCCATGCAAAAGCAGGTCCCACCGAGATTTGAACTCGGATCGCTGGATTCAGAGTCCAGAGTGCTAACCATTACACCATGGAACCTCGGCGTGGCTCACCTTTCCCCACCGAGCAGCAGAGAGTTAAGTCATTCAGCCTAGAAGCGCGATAGCAAGGAGCAAGTGAAGCCGTTGCTTTTTAAGCCCATGTTTCCCCGATTCCGACTCGGTTTGAGAGTGCCAATTTCACCGCCACATCAGCATGTTGAGCATCACCTCTGTTTATTCCCTCCCTTCCGCAAAAAAAAGGTTCCACCGAGATTTGAACTCGGATCGCTGGATTCAAAGCCCAGAGTGCTAACCATTACACCATGGAACCAACACCCCCTGAAAGGCAGAAAGCGATGAAAGGCACGGAGACGGTTCTTCTGCCGAAACCCAGGATCGAACCAGGGACCTTTAGATCTTCAGTCTAACGCTCTCCCAACTGAGCTATTTCGGCCAGGTCCAGTGGTGGTTTAGCCAGCGGAGATTTTTTGGAGGCGAGCAGAGCTGAAGGCCTGATTAGCCGAAGGTCCGAGAGAAAAACAGTGGCCAGTACGGGGATCGAACCCGCGACCTTGGCGTTATTAGCACCACGCTCTAACCAACTGAGCTAACCGGCCTCGTTCCGACTGTTTTCATCCCCAATTTCTCCGAAACATCCTGGTTTCCCTAATCAGGCTGAAGAGATTAAAAGCGAAGCCTGAGAACGGGCTCGTCCGGGATTTGTACCCGGGACCTCTCGCACCCTAAGCGAGAATCATACCCCTAGACCAACGA
This sequence comes from Leuciscus leuciscus, assembly GCF_965113295.1. Classification (NCBI taxonomy): domain Eukaryota; kingdom Metazoa; phylum Chordata; class Actinopteri; order Cypriniformes; family Leuciscidae; genus Leuciscus; species Leuciscus leuciscus. Next base: position 31,257,766 of record NC_138728.1, on the reverse strand, counting down.
GCCAACACGGACGCTGCAGCCTGTCCGCAAACATATGCGCTTGCGTGGCTTAAAGCGCAATATTTGAATTAAATCTACAACCAAATGGTTGCCAGTGCAGACGGAAGATCTAAAGGTCCCTGGTTCAATCCCGGGTTTAATTAAAGGGATCGCTCCTCGACTTTGTCTTTGAGAGCGATGGACACCTGCTTTCGTTTGGCAAGGGGAATTTGCTCAAATGGTAGAGCGCTCGCTTAGCATGCGAGAGGTAGCGGGATCGATGCCCGCATTCTCCATGTGGTGTAAACTCCCTCGATGAGCTTTTGAGGCTCACTGCTGCCGAAACGTTTTTTTGGGACGAGGGCCTGCGCACATTCCATGCAAAAGCAGGTCCCACCGAGATTTGAACTCGGATCGCTGGATTCAGAGTCCAGAGTGCTAACCATTACACCATGGAACCTCGGCGTGGCTCACCTTTCCCCACCGAGCAGCAGAGAGTTAAGTCATTCAGCCTAGAAGCGCGATAGCAAGGAGCAAGTGAAGCCGTTGCTTTTTAAGCCCATGTTTCCCCGATTCCGACTCGGTTTGAGAGTGCCAATTTCACCGCCACATCAGCATGTTGAGCATCACCTCTGTTTATTCCCTCCCTTCCGCAAAAAAAAGGTTCCACCGAGATTTGAACTCGGATCGCTGGATTCAAAGCCCAGAGTGCTAACCATTACACCATGGAACCAACACCCCCTGAAAGGCAGAAAGCGATGAGCCTATGTGGAATCAGGTAGAAAGGAGGTGGAGTTTGGTCACTGGACCCCCTCGACCAAAAGGCACGGAGACGGTTCTTCTGCCGAAACCCGGGATCGAACCAGGGACCTTTAGATCTTCAGTCTAACGCTCTCCCAACTGAGCTATTTCGGCCAGGTCCAGTGGTGGTTTAGCCAGCGGAGATTTTTTGGAGGCGAGCAGAGCTGAAGGCCTGATTAGCCGAAGGTCCGAGAGAAAAACAGTGGCCAGTACGGGGATCGAACCCGCGACCTTGGCGTTATTAGCACCACGCTCTAACCAACTGAGCTAACCGGCCTCGTTCCGACTGTTTTCATCCCCAATTTCTCCGAAACATCCTGGTTTCCCTAATCAGGCTGAAGAGATTAAAAGCGAAGCCTGAGAACGGGCCTCTCGCACCCTAAGCGAGAATCATACCCCTAGACCAACGAGCCAACACGGACGCTGCAGCCTGTCCGCAAACATTTGCGCTTGCGTGGCTTAAAGCGCAATATTTGAATTAAATCTACAACCAAATGGTTGCCAGTGCAGACGGAAGATCTAAAGGTCCCTGGTTCAATCCCGGGTTTAATTAAAGGGATCGCTCCTCGACTTTGTCTTTGAGAGCGATGGACACCTGCTTTCGTTTGGCAAGGGGAATTAGCTCAAATGGTAGAGCGCTCGCTTAGCATGCGAGAGGTAGCGGGATCGATGCCCGCATTCTCCATGTGGTGTAAACTCCCTCGATGAGCTTTTGAGGCTCACTGCTGCCGAAACGTTTTTTTGGGACGAGGGCCTGCGCACATTCCATGCAAAAGCAGGTCCCACCGAGATTTGAACTCGGATCGCTGGATTCAGAGTCCAGAGTGCTAACCATTACACCATGGAACCTCGGCGTGGCTCACCTTTCCCCACCGAGCAGCAGAGAGTTAAGTCATTCAGCCTAGAAGCGCGATAGCAAGGAGCAAGTGAAGCCGTTGCTTTTTAAGCCCATGTTTCCCCGATTCCGACTCGGTTTGAGAGTGCCAATTTCACCGCCACATCAGCATGTTGAGCATCACCTCTGTTTATTCCCTCCCTTCCGCAAAAAAAAGGTTCCACCGAGATTTGAACTCGGATCGCTGGATTCAAAGCCCAGAGTGCTAACCATTACACCATGGAACCAACACCCCCTGAAAGGCAGAAAGCGATGAAAGGCACGGAGACGGTTCTTCTGCCGAAACCCGGGATCGAACCAGGGACCTTTAGATCTTCAGTCTAACGCTCTCCCAACTGAGCTATTTCGGCCAGGTCCAGTGGTGGTTTAGCCAGCGGAGATTTTTTGGAGGCGAGCAGAGCTGAAGGCCTGATTAGCCGAAGGTCCGAGAGAAAAACAGTGGCCAGTACGGGGATCGAACCCGCGACCTTGGCGTTATTAGCACCACGCTCTAACCAACTGAGCTAACCGGCCTCGTTCCGACTGTTTTCATCCCCAATTTCTCCGAAACATCCTGGTTTCCCTAATCAGGCTGAAGAGATTAAAAGCGAAGCCTGAGAACGGGCCTCTCGCACCCTAAGCGAGAATCATACCCCTAGACCAACGAGCCAACACGGACGCTGCAGCCTGTCCGCAAACATTTGCGCTTGCGTGGCTTAAAGCGCAATATTTGAATTAAATCTACAACCAAATGGTTGCCAGTGCAGACGGAAGATCTAAAGGTCCCTGGTTCAATCCCGGGTTTAATTAAAGGGATCGCTCCTCGACTTTGTCTTTGAGAGCGATGGACACCTGCTTTCGTTTGGCAAGGGGAATTAGCTCAAATGGTAGAGCGCTCGCTTAGCATGCGAGAGGTAGCGGGATCGATGCCCGCATTCTCCATGTGGTGTAAACTCCCTCGATGAGCTTTTGAGGCTCACTGCTGCCGAAACGTTTTTTTGGGACGAGGGCCTGCGCACATTCCATGCAAAAGCAGGTCCCACCGAGATTTGAACTCGGATCGCTGGATTCAGAGTCCAGAGTGCTAACCATTACACCATGGAACCTCGGCGTGGCTCACCTTTCCCCACCGAGCAGCAGAGAGTTAAGTCATTCAGCCTAGAAGCGCGATAGCAAGGAGCAAGTGAAGCCGTTGCTTTTTAAGCCCATGTTTCCCCGATTCCGACTCGGTTTGAGAGTGCCAATTTCACCGCCACATCAGCATGTTGAGCATCACCTCTGTTTATTCCCTCCCTTCCGCAAAAAAAAGGTTCCACCGAGATTTGAACTCGGATCGCTGGATTCAAAGCCCAGAGTGCTAACCATTACACCATGGAACCAACACCCCCTGAAAGGCAGAAAGCAATGAAAGGCACGGAGACGGTTCTTCTGCCGAAACCCGGGATCGAACCAGGGACCTTTAGATCTTCAGTCTAACGCTCTCCCAACTGAGCTATTTCGGCCAGGTCCAGTGGTGGTTTAGCCAGCGGAGATTTTTTGGAGGCGAGCAGAGCTGAAGGCCTGATTAGCCGAAGGTCCGAGAGAAAAACAGTGGCCAGTACGGGGATCGAACCCGCGACCTTGGCGTTATTAGCACCACGCTCTAACCAACTGAGCTAACCGGCCTCGTTCCGACTGTTTTCATCCCCAATTTCTCCGAAACATCCTGGTTTCCCTAATCAAGCTGAAGAGATTAAAAGCGAAGCCTGAGAACGGGCCTCTCGCACCCTAAGCGAGAATCATACCCCTAGACCAACGAGCCAACACGGACGCTGCAGCCTGTCCGCAAACATTTGCGCTTGCGTGGCTTAAAGCGCAATATTTGAATTAAATCTACAACCAAATGGTTGCCAGTGCAGACGGAAGATCTAAAGGTCCCTGGTTCAATCCCGGGTTTAATTAAAGGGATCGCTCCTCGACT
>NC_138728.1:31241652-31249152 GCF_965113295.1 Leuciscus leuciscus | reverse complement strand
CGAGATTTGAACTCGGATCGCTGGATTCAAAGCCCAGAGTGCTAACCATTACACCATGGAACCAACACCCCCTGAAAGGCAGAAAGCAATGAAAGGCACGGAGACGGTTCTTCTGCCGAAACCCGGGATCGAACCAGGGACCTTTAGATCTTCAGTCTAACGCTCTCCCAACTGAGCTATTTCGGCCAGGTCCAGTGGTGGTTTAGCCAGCGGAGATTTTTTGGAGGCGAGCAGAGCTGAAGGCCTGATTAGCCGAAGGTCCGAGAGAAAAACAGTGGCCAGTACGGGGATCGAACCCGCGACCTTGGCGTTATTAGCACCACGCTCTAACCAACTGAGCTAACCGGCCTCGTTCCGACTGTTTTCATCCCCAATTTCTCCGAAACATCCTGGTTTCCCTAATCAAGCTGAAGAGATTAAAAGCGAAGCCTGAGAACGGGCCTCTCGCACCCTAAGCGAGAATCATACCCCTAGACCAACGAGCCAACACGGACGCTGCAGCCTGTCCGCAAACATTTGCGCTTGCGTGGCTTAAAGCGCAATATTTGAATTAAATCTACAACCAAATGGTTGCCAGTGCAGACGGAAGATCTAAAGGTCCCTGGTTCAATCCCGGGTTTAATTAAAGGGATCGCTCCTCGACTTTGTCTTTGAGAGCGATGGACACCTGCTTTCGTTTGGCAAGGGGAATTAGCTCAAATGGTAGAGCGCTCGCTTAGCATGCGAGAGGTAGCGGGATCGATGCCCGCATTCTCCATGTGGTGTAAACTCCCTCGATGAGCTTTTGAGGCTCACTGCTGCCGAAACGTTTTTTTGGGACGAGGGCCTGCGCACATTCCATGCAAAAGCAGGTCCCACCGAGATTTGAACTCGGATCGCTGGATTCAGAGTCCAGAGTGCTAACCATTACACCATGGAACCTCGGCGTGGCTCACCTTTCCCCACCGAGCAGCAGAGAGTTAAGTCATTCAGCCTAGAAGCGCGATAGCAAGGAGCAAGTGAAGCCGTTGCTTTTTAAGCCCATGTTTCCCCGATTCCGACTCGGTTTGAGAGTGCCAATTTCACCGCCACATCAGCATGTTGAGCATCACCTCTGTTTATTCCCTCCCTTCCGCAAAAAAAAGGTTCCACCGAGATTTGAACTCGGATCGCTGGATTCAAAGCCCAGAGTGCTAACCATTACACCATGGAACCAACACCCCCTGAAAGGCAGAAAGCGATGAGCCTATGTGGAATCAGGTAGAAAGGAGGTGGAGTTTGGTCACTGGACCCCCTCGACCAAAAGGCACGGAGACGGTTCCTCTGCCGAAACCCGGGATCGAACCAGGGACCTTTAGATCTTCAGTCTAACGCTCTCCCAACTGAGCTATTTCGGCCAGGTCCAGTGGTGGTTTAGCCAGCGGAGATTTTTTGGAGGCGAGCAGAGCTGAAGGCCTGATTAGCCGAAGGTCCGAGAGAAAAACAGTGGCCAGTACGGGGATCGAACCCGCGACCTTGGCGTTATTAGCACCACGCTCTAACCAACTGAGCTAACCGGCCTCGTTCCGACTGTTTTCATCCCCAATTTCTCCGAAACATCCTGGTTTCCCTAATCAGGCTGAAGAGATTAAAAGCGAAGCCTGAGAACGGGCCTCTCGCACCCTAAGCGAGAATCATACCCCTAGACCAACGAGCCAACACGGACGCTGCAGCCTGTCCGCAAACATTTGCGCTTGCGTGGCTTAAAGCGCAATATTTGAATTAAATCTACAACCAAATGGTTGCCAGTGCAGACGGAAGATCTAAAGGTCCCTGGTTCAATCCCGGGTTTAATTAAAGGGATCGCTCCTCGACTTTGTCTTTGAGAGCGATGGACACCTGCTTTCGTTTGGCAAGGGGAATTTGCTCAAATGGTAGAGCGCTCGCTTAGCATGGGAGAGGTAGCGGGATCGATGCCCGCATTCTCCATGTGGTGTAAACTCCCTCGATGAGCTTTTGAGGCTCACTGCTGCCGAAACGTTTTTTTGGGACGAGGGCCTGCGCACATTCCATGCAAAAGCAGGTCCCACCGAGATTTGAACTCAGATCGCTGGATTCAGAGTCCAGAGTGCTAACCATTACACCATGGAACCTCGACGTGGCTCACCTTTCCCCACCGAGCAGCAGAGAGTTAAGTCATTCAGCCTAGAAGCGCGATAGCAAGGAGCAAGTGAAGCCGTTGCTTTTTAAGCCCATGTTTCCCCGATTCCGACTCGGTTTGAGAGTGCCAATTTCACCGCCACATCAGCATGTTGAGCATCACCTCTGTTTATTCCCTCCCTTCCGCAAAAAAAAGGTTCCACCGAGATTTGAACTCGGATCGCTGGATTCAAAGCCCAGAGTGCTAACCATTACACCATGGAACCAACACCCCCTGAAAGGCAGAAAGCGATGAGCCTATGTGGAATCAGGTAGAAAGGAGGTGGAGTTTGGTCACTGGACCCCCTCGACCAAAAGGCACGGAGACGGTTCCTCTGCCGAAACCCGGGATCGAACCAGGGACCTTTAGATCTTCAGTCTAACGCTCTCCCAACTGAGCTATTTCGGCCAGGTCCAGTGGTGGTTTAGCCAGCGGAGATTTTTTGGAGGCGAGCAGAGCTGAAGGCCTGATTGGCCGAAGGTCCGAGAGAAAAACAGTGGCCAGTACGGGGATCGAACCCGCGACCTTGGCGTTATTAGCACCACGCTCTAACCAACTGAGCTAACCGGCCTCGTTCCGACTGTTTTCATCCCCAATTTCTCCGAAACATCCTGGTTTCCCTAATCAGGCTGAAGAGATTAAAAGCGAAGCCTGAGAACGGGCCTCTCGCACCCTAAGCGAGAATCATACCCCTAGACCAACGAGCCAACACGGACGCTGCAGCCTGTCCGCAAACATTTGCGCTTGCGTGGCTTAAAGCGCAATATTTGAATTAAATCTACAACCAAATGGTTGCCAGTGCAGACGGAAGATCTAAAGGTCCCTGGTTCAATCCCGGGTTTAATTAAAGGGATCGCTCCTCGACTTTGTCTTTGAGAGCGATGGACACCTGCTTTCGTTTGGCAAGGGGAATTAGCTCAAATGGTAGAGCGCTCGCTTAGCATGCGAGAGGTAGCGGGATCGATGCCCGCATTCTCCATGTGGTGTAAACTCCCTCGATGAGCTTTTGAGGCTCACTGCTGCCGAAACGTTTTTTTGGGACGAGGGCCTGCGCACATTCCATGCAAAAGCAGGTCCCACCGAGATTTGAACTCGGATCGCTGGATTCAGAGTCCAGAGTGCTAACCATTACACCATGGAACCTCGGCGTGGCTCACCTTTCCCCACCGAGCAGCAGAGAGTTAAGTCATTCAGCCTAGAAGCGCGATAGCAAGGAGCAAGTGAAGCCGTTGCTTTTTAAGCCCATGTTTCCCCGATTCCGACTCGGTTTGAGAGTGCCAATTTCACCGCCACATCAGCATGTTGAGCATCACCTCTGTTTATTCCCTCCCTTCCGCAAAAAAAAGGTTCCACCGAGATTTGAACTCGGATCGCTGGATTCAAAGCCCAGAGTGCTAACCATTACACCATGGAACCAACACCCCCTGAAAGGCAGAAAGCGATGAAAGGCACGGAGACGGTTCTTCTGCCGAAACCCGGGATCGAACCAGGGACCTTTAGATCTTCAGTCTAACGCTCTCCCAACTGAGCTATTTCGGCCAGGTCCAGTGGTGGTTTAGCCAGCGGAGATTTTTTGGAGGCGAGCAGAGCTGAAGGCCTGATTAGCCGAAGGTCCGAGAGAAAAACAGTGGCCAGTACGGGGATCGAACCCGCGACCTTGGCGTTATTAGCACCACGCTCTAACCAACTGAGCTAACCGGCCTCGTTCCGACTGTTTTCATCCCCAATTTCTCCGAAACATCCTGGTTTCCCTAATCAGGCTGAAGAGATTAAAAGCGAAGCCTGAGAACGGGCTCGTCCGGGATTTGTACCCGGGACCTCTCGCACCCTAAGCGAGAATCATACCCCTAGACCAACGAGCCAACACGGACGCTGCAGCCTGTCCGCAAACATATGCGCTTGCGTGGCTTAAAGCGCAATATTTGAATTAAATCTACAACCAAATGGTTGCCAGTGCAGACGGAAGATCTAAAGGTCCCTGGTTCAATCCCGGGTTTAATTAAAGGGATCGCTCCTCGACTTTGTCTTTGAGAGCGATGGACACCTGCTTTCGTTTGGCAAGGGGAATTTGCTCAAATGGTAGAGCGCTCGCTTAGCATGCGAGAGGTAGCGGGATCGATGCCCGCATTCTCCATGTGGTGTAAACTCCCTCGATGAGCTTTTGAGGCTCACTGCTGCCGAAACGTTTTTTTGGGACGAGGGCCTGCGCACATTCCATGCAAAAGCAGGTCCCACCGAGATTTGAACTCGGATCGCTGGATTCAGAGTCCAGAGTGCTAACCATTACACCATGGAACCTCGGCGTGGCTCACCTTTCCCCACCGAGCAGCAGAGAGTTAAGTCATTCAGCCTAGAAGCGCGATAGCAAGGAGCAAGTGAAGCCGTTGCTTTTTAAGCCCATGTTTCCCCGATTCCGACTCGGTTTGAGAGTGCCAATTTCACCGCCACATCAGCATGTTGAGCATCACCTCTGTTTATTCCCTCCCTTCCGCAAAAAAAAGGTTCCACCGAGATTTGAACTCGGATCGCTGGATTCAAAGCCCAGAGTGCTAACCATTACACCATGGAACCAACACCCCCTGAAAGGCAGAAAGCGATGAGCCTATGTGGAATCAGGTAGAAAGGAGGTGGAGTTTGGTCACTGGACCCCCTCGACCAAAAGGCACGGAGACGGTTCTTCTGCCGAAACCCGGGATCGAACCAGGGACCTTTAGATCTTCAGTCTAACGCTCTCCCAACTGAGCTATTTCGGCCAGGTCCAGTGGTGGTTTAGCCAGCGGAGATTTTTTGGAGGCGAGCAGAGCTGAAGGCCTGATTAGCCGAAGGTCCGAGAGAAAAACAGTGGCCAGTACGGGGATCGAACCCGCGACCTTGGCGTTATTAGCACCACGCTCTAACCAACTGAGCTAACCGGCCTCGTTCCGACTGTTTTCATCCCCAATTTCTCCGAAACATCCTGGTTTCCCTAATCAGGCTGAAGAGATTAAAAGCGAAGCCTGAGAACGGGCCTCTCGCACCCTAAGCGAGAATCATACCCCTAGACCAACGAGCCAACACGGACGCTGCAGCCTGTCCGCAAACATTTGCGCTTGCGTGGCTTAAAGCGCAATATTTGAATTAAATCTACAACCAAATGGTTGCCAGTGCAGACGGAAGATCTAAAGGTCCCTGGTTCAATCCCGGGTTTAATTAAAGGGATCGCTCCTCGACTTTGTCTTTGAGAGCGATGGACACCTGCTTTCGTTTGGCAAGGGGAATTAGCTCAAATGGTAGAGCGCTCGCTTAGCATGCGAGAGGTAGCGGGATCGATGCCCGCATTCTCCATGTGGTGTAAACTCCCTCGATGAGCTTTTGAGGCTCACTGCTGCCGAAACGTTTTTTTGGGACGAGGGCCTGCGCACATTCCATGCAAAAGCAGGTCCCACCGAGATTTGAACTCGGATCGCTGGATTCAGAGTCCAGAGTGCTAACCATTACACCATGGAACCTCGGCGTGGCTCACCTTTCCCCACCGAGCAGCAGAGAGTTAAGTCATTCAGCCTAGAAGCGCGATAGCAAGGAGCAAGTGAAGCCGTTGCTTTTTAAGCCCATGTTTCCCCGATTCCGACTCGGTTTGAGAGTGCCAATTTCACCGCCACATCAGCATGTTGAGCATCACCTCTGTTTATTCCCTCCCTTCCGCAAAAAAAAGGTTCCACCGAGATTTGAACTCGGATCGCTGGATTCAAAGCCCAGAGTGCTAACCATTACACCATGGAACCAACACCCCCTGAAAGGCAGAAAGCGATGAAAGGCACGGAGACGGTTCTTCTGCCGAAACCCGGGATCGAACCAGGGACCTTTAGATCTTCAGTCTAACGCTCTCCCAACTGAGCTATTTCGGCCAGGTCCAGTGGTGGTTTAGCCAGCGGAGATTTTTTGGAGGCGAGCAGAGCTGAAGGCCTGATTAGCCGAAGGTCCGAGAGAAAAACAGTGGCCAGTACGGGGATCGAACCCGCGACCTTGGCGTTATTAGCACCACGCTCTAACCAACTGAGCTAACCGGCCTCGTTCCGACTGTTTTCATCCCCAATTTCTCCGAAACATCCTGGTTTCCCTAATCAGGCTGAAGAGATTAAAAGCGAAGCCTGAGAACGGGCCTCTCGCACCCTAAGCGAGAATCATACCCCTAGACCAACGAGCCAACACGGACGCTGCAGCCTGTCCGCAAACATTTGCGCTTGCGTGGCTTAAAGCGCAATATTTGAATTAAATCTACAACCAAATGGTTGCCAGTGCAGACGGAAGATCTAAAGGTCCCTGGTTCAATCCCGGGTTTAATTAAAGGGATCGCTCCTCGACTTTGTCTTTGAGAGCGATGGACACCTGCTTTCGTTTGGCAAGGGGAATTAGCTCAAATGGTAGAGCGCTCGCTTAGCATGCGAGAGGTAGCGGGATCGATGCCCGCATTCTCCATGTGGTGTAAACTCCCTCGATGAGCTTTTGAGGCTCACTGCTGCCGAAACGTTTTTTTGGGACGAGGGCCTGCGCACATTCCATGCAAAAGCAGGTCCCACCGAGATTTGAACTCGGATCGCTGGATTCAGAGTCCAGAGTGCTAACCATTACACCATGGAACCTCGGCGTGGCTCACCTTTCCCCACCGAGCAGCAGAGAGTTAAGTCATTCAGCCTAGAAGCGCGATAGCAAGGAGCAAGTGAAGCCGTTGCTTTTTAAGCCCATGTTTCCCCGATTCCGACTCGGTTTGAGAGTGCCAATTTCACCGCCACATCAGCATGTTGAGCATCACCTCTGTTTATTCCCTCCCTTCCGCAAAAAAAAGGTTCCACCGAGATTTGAACTCGGATCGCTGGATTCAAAGCCCAGAGTGCTAACCATTACACCATGGAACCAACACCCCCTGAAAGGCAGAAAGCAATGAAAGGCACGGAGACGGTTCTTCTGCCGAAACCCGGGATCGAACCAGGGACCTTTAGATCTTCAGTCTAACGCTCTCCCAACTGAGCTATTTCGGCCAGGTCCAGTGGTGGTTTAGCCAGCGGAGATTTTTTGGAGGCGAGCAGAGCTGAAGGCCTGATTAGCCGAAGGTCCGAGAGAAAAACAGTGGCCAGTACGGGGATCGAACCCGCGACCTTGGCGTTATTAGCACCACGCTCTAACCAACTGAGCTAACCGGCCTCGTTCCGACTGTTTTCATCCCCAATTTCTCCGAAACATCCTGGTTTCCCTAATCAAGCTGAAGAGATTAAAAGCGAAGCCTGAGAACGGGCCTCTCGCACCCTAAGCGAGAATCATACCCCTAGACCAACGAGCCAACACGGACGCTGCAGCCTGTCCGCAAA
>NC_138728.1:31234152-31236652 GCF_965113295.1 Leuciscus leuciscus | reverse complement strand
GAAGCCGTTGCTTTTTAAGCCCATGTTTCCCCGATTCCGACTCGGTTTGAGAGTGCCAATTTCACCGCCACATCAGCATGTTGAGCATCACCTCTGTTTATTCCCTCCCTTCCGCAAAAAAAAGGTTCCACCGAGATTTGAACTCGGATCGCTGGATTCAAAGCCCAGAGTGCTAACCATTACACCATGGAACCAACACCCCCTGAAAGGCAGAAAGCAATGAAAGGCACGGAGACGGTTCTTCTGCCGAAACCCGGGATCGAACCAGGGACCTTTAGATCTTCAGTCTAACGCTCTCCCAACTGAGCTATTTCGGCCAGGTCCAGTGGTGGTTTAGCCAGCGGAGATTTTTTGGAGGCGAGCAGAGCTGAAGGCCTGATTAGCCGAAGGTCCGAGAGAAAAACAGTGGCCAGTACGGGGATCGAACCCGCGACCTTGGCGTTATTAGCACCACGCTCTAACCAACTGAGCTAACCGGCCTCGTTCCGACTGTTTTCATCCCCAATTTCTCCGAAACATCCTGGTTTCCCTAATCAAGCTGAAGAGATTAAAAGCGAAGCCTGAGAACGGGCCTCTCGCACCCTAAGCGAGAATCATACCCCTAGACCAACGAGCCAACACGGACGCTGCAGCCTGTCCGCAAACATTTGCGCTTGCGTGGCTTAAAGCGCAATATTTGAATTAAATCTACAACCAAATGGTTGCCAGTGCAGACGGAAGATCTAAAGGTCCCTGGTTCAATCCCGGGTTTAATTAAAGGGATCGCTCCTCGACTTTGTCTTTGAGAGCGATGGACACCTGCTTTCGTTTGGCAAGGGGAATTAGCTCAAATGGTAGAGCGCTCGCTTAGCATGCGAGAGGTAGCGGGATCGATGCCCGCATTCTCCATGTGGTGTAAACTCCCTCGATGAGCTTTTGAGGCTCACTGCTGCCGAAACGTTTTTTTGGGACGAGGGCCTGCGCACATTCCATGCAAAAGCAGGTCCCACCGAGATTTGAACTCGGATCGCTGGATTCAGAGTCCAGAGTGCTAACCATTACACCATGGAACCTCGGCGTGGCTCACCTTTCCCCACCGAGCAGCAGAGAGTTAAGTCATTCAGCCTAGAAGCGCGATAGCAAGGAGCAAGTGAAGCCGTTGCTTTTTAAGCCCATGTTTCCCCGATTCCGACTCGGTTTGAGAGTGCCAATTTCACCGCCACATCAGCATGTTGAGCATCACCTCTGTTTATTCCCTCCCTTCCGCAAAAAAAAGGTTCCACCGAGATTTGAACTCGGATCGCTGGATTCAAAGCCCAGAGTGCTAACCATTACACCATGGAACCAACACCCCCTGAAAGGCAGAAAGCGATGAGCCTATGTGGAATCAGGTAGAAAGGAGGTGGAGTTTGGTCACTGGACCCCCTCGACCAAAAGGCACGGAGACGGTTCCTCTGCCGAAACCCGGGATCGAACCAGGGACCTTTAGATCTTCAGTCTAACGCTCTCCCAACTGAGCTATTTCGGCCAGGTCCAGTGGTGGTTTAGCCAGCGGAGATTTTTTGGAGGCGAGCAGAGCTGAAGGCCTGATTAGCCGAAGGTCCGAGAGAAAAACAGTGGCCAGTACGGGGATCGAACCCGCGACCTTGGCGTTATTAGCACCACGCTCTAACCAACTGAGCTAACCGGCCTCGTTCCGACTGTTTTCATCCCCAATTTCTCCGAAACATCCTGGTTTCCCTAATCAGGCTGAAGAGATTAAAAGCGAAGCCTGAGAACGGGCCTCTCGCACCCTAAGCGAGAATCTGCTCAAATGGGAATTTGCTCAAATGGTAGAGCGCTCGCTTAGCATGCGAGAGGTAGCGGGATCGATGCCCGCATTCTCCATGTGGTGTAAACTCCCTCGATGAGCTTTTGAGGCTCACTGCTGCCGAAACGTTTTTTTGGGACGAGGGCCTGCGCACATTCCATGCAAAAGCAGGTCCCACCGAGATTTGAACTCAGATCGCTGGATTCAGAGTCCAGAGTGCTAACCATTACACCATGGAACCTCGACGTGGCTCACCTTTCCCCACCGAGCAGCAGAGAGTTAAGTCATTCAGCCTAGAAGCGCGATAGCAAGGAGCAAGTGAAGCCGTTGCTTTTTAAGCCCATGTTTCCCCGATTCCGACTCGGTTTGAGAGTGCCAATTTCACCGCCACATCAGCATGTTGAGCATCACCTCTGTTTATTCCCTCCCTTCCGCAAAAAAAAGGTTCCACCGAGATTTGAACTCGGATCGCTGGATTCAAAGCCCAGAGTGCTAACCATTACACCATGGAACCAACACCCCCTGAAAGGCAGAAAGCGATGAGCCTATGTGGAATCAGGTAGAAAGGAGGTGGAGTTTGGTCACTGGACCCCCTCGACCAAAAGGCACGGAGACGGTTCCTCTGCCGAAACCCGGGATCGAACCAGGGACCTTTAGATCTTCAGTCTAACGCTCTCCCAACTGAGCTATTTCGGCCAGGTCCAGTGGTGG
>NC_138728.1:31221652-31226652 GCF_965113295.1 Leuciscus leuciscus | reverse complement strand
ATTCTCCATGTGGTGTAAACTCCCTCGATGAGCTTTTGAGGCTCACTGCTGCCGAAACGTTTTTTTGGGACGAGGGCCTGCGCACATTCCATGCAAAAGCAGGTCCCACCGAGATTTGAACTCGGATCGCTGGATTCAGAGTCCAGAGTGCTAACCATTACACCATGGAACCTCGACGTGGCTCACCTTTCCCCACCGAGCAGCAGAGAGTTAAGTCATTCAGCCTAGAAGCGCGATAGCAAGGAGCAAGTGAAGCCGTTGCTTTTTAAGCCCATGTTTCCCCGATTCCGACTCGGTTTGAGAGTGCCAATTTCACCGCCACATCAGCATGTTGAGCATCACCTCTGTTTATTCCCTCCCTTCCGCAAAAAAAAGGTTCCACCGAGATTTGAACTCGGATCGCTGGATTCAAAGCCCAGAGTGCTAACCATTACACCATGGAACCAACACCCCCTGAAAGGCAGAAAGCGATGAGCCTATGTGGAATCAGGTAGAAAGGAGGTGGAGTTTGGTCACTGGACCCCCTCGACCAAAAGGCACGGAGACGGTTCCTCTGCCGAAACCCGGGATCGAACCAGGGACCTTTAGATCTTCAGTCTAACGCTCTCCCAACTGAGCTATTTCGGCCAGGTCCAGTGGTGGTTTAGCCAGCGGAGATTTTTTGGAGGCGAGCAGAGCTGAAGGCCTGATTAGCCGAAGGTCCGAGAGAAAAACAGTGGCCAGTACGGGGATCGAACCCGCGACCTTGGCGTTATTAGCACCACGCTCTAACCAACTGAGCTAACCGGCCTCGTTCCGACTGTTTTCATCCCCAATTTCTCCGAAACATCCTGGTTTCCCTAATCAGGCTGAAGAGATTAAAAGCGAAGCCTGAGAACGGGCCTCTCGCACCCTAAGCGAGAATCTGCTCAAATGGGAATTTGCTCAAATGGTAGAGCGCTCGCTTAGCATGCGAGAGGTAGCGGGATCGATGCCCGCATTCTCCATGTGGTGTAAACTCCCTCGATGAGCTTTTGAGGCTCACTGCTGCCGAAACGTTTTTTTGGGACGAGGGCCTGCGCACATTCCATGCAAAAGCAGGTCCCACCGAGATTTGAACTCAGATCGCTGGATTCAGAGTCCAGAGTGCTAACCATTACACCATGGAACCTCGACGTGGCTCACCTTTCCCCACCGAGCAGCAGAGAGTTAAGTCATTCAGCCTAGAAGCGCGATAGCAAGGAGCAAGTGAAGCCGTTGCTTTTTAAGCCCATGTTTCCCCGATTCCGACTCGGTTTGAGAGTGCCAATTTCACCGCCACATCAGCATGTTGAGCATCACCTCTGTTTATTCCCTCCCTTCCGCAAAAAAAAGGTTCCACCGAGATTTGAACTCGGATCGCTGGATTCAAAGCCCAGAGTGCTAACCATTACACCATGGAACCAACACCCCCTGAAAGGCAGAAAGCGATGAGCCTATGTGGAATCAGGTAGAAAGGAGGTGGAGTTTGGTCACTGGACCCCCTCGACCAAAAGGCACGGAGACGGTTCCTCTGCCGAAACCCGGGATCGAACCAGGGACCTTTAGATCTTCAGTCTAACGCTCTCCCAACTGAGCTATTTCGGCCAGGTCCAGTGGTGGTTTAGCCAGCGGAGATTTTTTGGAGGCGAGCAGAGCTGAAGGCCTGATTAGCCGAAGGTCCGAGAGAAAAACAGTGGCCAGTACGGGGATCGAACCCGCGACCTTGGCGTTATTAGCACCACGCTCTAACCAACTGAGCTAACCGGCCTCGTTCCGACTGTTTTCATCCCCAATTTCTCCGAAACATCCTGGTTTCCCTAATCAGGCTGAAGAGATTAAAAGCGAAGCCTGAGAACGGGCCTCTCGCACCCTAAGCGAGAATCATACCCCTAGACCAACGAGCCAACACGGACGCTGCAGCCTGTCCGCAAACATTTGCGCTTGCGTGGCTTAAAGCGCAATATTTGAATTAAATCTACAACCAAATGGTTGCCAGTGCAGACGGAAGATCTAAAGGTCCCTGGTTCAATCCCGGGTTTAATTAAAGGGATCGCTCCTCGACTTTGTCTTTGAGAGCGATGGACACCTGCTTTCGTTTGGCAAGGGGAATTAGCTCAAATGGTAGAGCGCTCGCTTAGCATGCGAGAGGTAGCGGGATCGATGCCCGCATTCTCCATGTGGTGTAAACTCCCTCGATGAGCTTTTGAGGCTCACTGCTGCCGAAACGTTTTTTTGGGACGAGGGCCTGCGCACATTCCATGCAAAAGCAGGTCCCACCGAGATTTGAACTCGGATCGCTGGATTCAGAGTCCAGAGTGCTAACCATTACACCATGGAACCTCGGCGTGGCTCACCTTTCCCCACCGAGCAGCAGAGAGTTAAGTCATTCAGCCTAGAAGCGCGATAGCAAGGAGCAAGTGAAGCCGTTGCTTTTTAAGCCCATGTTTCCCCGATTCCGACTCGGTTTGAGAGTGCCAATTTCACCGCCACATCAGCATGTTGAGCATCACCTCTGTTTATTCCCTCCCTTCCGCAAAAAAAAGGTTCCACCGAGATTTGAACTCGGATCGCTGGATTCAAAGCCCAGAGTGCTAACCATTACACCATGGAACCAACACCCCCTGAAAGGCAGAAAGCGATGAGCCTATGTGGAATCAGGTAGAAAGGAGGTGGAGTTTGGTCACTGGACCCCCTCGACCAAAAGGCACGGAGACGGTTCTTCTGCCGAAACCCGGGATCGAACCAGGGACCTTTAGATCTTCAGTCTAACGCTCTCCCAACTGAGCTATTTCGGCCAGGTCCAGTGGTGGTTTAGCCAGCGGAGATTTTTTGGAGGCGAGCAGAGCTGAAGGCCTGATTAGCCGAAGGTCCGAGAGAAAAACAGTGGCCAGTACGGGGATCGAACCCGCGACCTTGGCGTTATTAGCACCACGCTCTAACCAACTGAGCTAACCGGCCTCGTTCCGACTGTTTTCATCCCCAATTTCTCCGAAACATCCTGGTTTCCCTAATCAGGCTGAAGAGATTAAAAGCGAAGCCTGAGAACGGGCCTCTCGCACCCTAAGCGAGAATCATACCCCTAGACCAACGAGCCAACACGGACGCTGCAGCCTGTCCGCAAACATTTGCGCTTGCGTGGCTTAAAGCGCAATATTTGAATTAAATCTACAACCAAATGGTTGCCAGTGCAGACGGAAGATCTAAAGGTCCCTGGTTCAATCCCGGGTTTAATTAAAGGGATCGCTCCTCGACTTTGTCTTTGAGAGCGATGGACACCTGCTTTCGTTTGGCAAGGGGAATTAGCTCAAATGGTAGAGCGCTCGCTTAGCATGCGAGAGGTAGCGGGATCGATGCCCGCATTCTCCATGTGGTGTAAACTCCCTCGATGAGCTTTTGAGGCTCACTGCTGCCGAAACGTTTTTTTGGGACGAGGGCCTGCGCACATTCCATGCAAAAGCAGGTCCCACCGAGATTTGAACTCGGATCGCTGGATTCAGAGTCCAGAGTGCTAACCATTACACCATGGAACCTCGGCGTGGCTCACCTTTCCCCACCGAGCAGCAGAGAGTTAAGTCATTCAGCCTAGAAGCGCGATAGCAAGGAGCAAGTGAAGCCGTTGCTTTTTAAGCCCATGTTTCCCCGATTCCGACTCGGTTTGAGAGTGCCAATTTCACCGCCACATCAGCATGTTGAGCATCACCTCTGTTTATTCCCTCCCTTCCGCAAAAAAAAGGTTCCACCGAGATTTGAACTCGGATCGCTGGATTCAAAGCCCAGAGTGCTAACCATTACACCATGGAACCAACACCCCCTGAAAGGCAGAAAGCGATGAGCCTATGTGGAATCAGGTAGAAAGGAGGTGGAGTTTGGTCACTGGACCCCCTCGACCAAAAGGCACGGAGACGGTTCCTCTGCCGAAACCCGGGATCGAACCAGGGACCTTTAGATCTTCAGTCTAACGCTCTCCCAACTGAGCTATTTCGGCCAGGTCCAGTGGTGGTTTAGCCAGCGGAGATTTTTTGGAGGCGAGCAGAGCTGAAGGCCTGATTAGCCGAAGGTCCGAGAGAAAAACAGTGGCCAGTACGGGGATCGAACCCGCGACCTTGGCGTTATTAGCACCACGCTCTAACCAACTGAGCTAACCGGCCTCGTTCCGACTGTTTTCATCCCCAATTTCTCCGAAACATCCTGGTTTCCCTAATCAGGCTGAAGAGATTAAAAGCGAAGCCTGAGAACGGGCCTCTCACACCCTAAGCGAGAATCTGCTCAAATGGGAATTTGCTCAAATGGTAGAGCGCTCGCTTAGCATGCGAGAGGTAGCGGGATCGATGCCCGCATTCTCCATGTGGTGTAAACTCCCTCGATGAGCTTTTGAGGCTCACTGCTGCCGAAACGTTTTTTTGGGACGAGGGCCTGCGCACATTCCATGCAAAAGCAGGTCCCACCGAGATTTGAACTCAGATCGCTGGATTCAGAGTCCAGAGTGCTAACCATTACACCATGGAACCTCGACGTGGCTCACCTTTCCCCACCGAGCAGCAGAGAGTTAAGTCATTCAGCCTAGAAGCGCGATAGCAAGGAGCAAGTGAAGCCGTTGCTTTTTAAGCCCATGTTTCCCCGATTCCGACTCGGTTTGAGAGTGCCAATTTCACCGCCACATCAGCATGTTGAGCATCACCTCTGTTTATTCCCTCCCTTCCGCAAAAAAAAGGTTCCACCGAGATTTGAACTCGGATCGCTGGATTCAAAGCCCAGAGTGCTAACCATTACACCATGGAACCAACACCCCCTGAAAGGCAGAAAGCGATGAGCCTATGTGGAATCAGGTAGAAAGGAGGTGGAGTTTGGTCACTGGACCCCCTCGACCAAAAGGCACGGAGACGGTTCCTCTGCCGAAACCCGGGATCGAACCAGGGACCTTTAGATCTTCAGTCTAACGCTCTCCCAACTGAGCTATTTCGGCCAGGTCCAGTGGTGGTTTAGCCAGCGGAGATTTTTTG
>NC_138728.1:31171652-31179152 GCF_965113295.1 Leuciscus leuciscus | reverse complement strand
TGAGAGCGATGGACACCTGCTTTCGTTTGGCAAGGGGAATTAGCTCAAATGGTAGAGCGCTCGCTGCGCAAAGGAAGGGGCCCAATCTTTGCGCCCCGCACGCAAGCCAAAAAGACGCAGAAAACGGGAATGTGCCCACAAATTTCCCCCGCAACATTATTAGGGCTTTATTCCAGTGCGTTATGAAGTAGTTTTAGTTACATGTGAAACAAGTCACCCTCCGCGGGCTGGATTCGAACCTCTGTTCTGCGTGCGATCAACTGCGCCTGCGTCTTCATTTAATTATCTATGACATCATTATATTGGTTGATATTTTTTGTGTATTATAGTTTAAAACATTTTTTTTGCATATTACATGTTTATGGTTTAATCAAATGAATAAAAACATTTCTTTAAATGTGTTTTTGTGAGGGATATTTGATTGACCTGATTTATCAATTTGTTTTAAGACACTTCAAATGTTTTATTAAATGTTTTTTTTTTATATTTTTTTTTTATATTGCATATTACATGTTGTTTATGGTTTAATAAAATTAATAAAATTGTTTCTTCAAATAGCCTATGTGTTTTTTGTGAGGGATATGATTTGATTGATATGATTTAACAGATTTATTTTAAGGCACTTCAAATGTTTTATTAAAATGAATACACACAAATATTTAAATGACACTTCAAATGTAAAATGTTTTATTAAAATGAATACACACAAATATTGAAA
Organism: Leuciscus leuciscus; assembly: GCF_965113295.1. NCBI lineage: Eukaryota > Metazoa > Chordata > Actinopteri > Cypriniformes > Leuciscidae > Leuciscus > Leuciscus leuciscus. The sequence continues at coordinate 31,178,434 of NC_138728.1, read as the reverse complement.
TGAGTACACAGACACAAACACACACGTATATAAATATATATGTACATACACACTGGGTGGACACATGTACAGTAATATATACAAAATATACAAATTGTTTATTGAGGAGGCGGAGTTTGGCATGTATTTTGCTGGCGCTGTTCTGCCAACCAGTCATCTAAAGATTTTCCATTTGAGGCAGCCAAGCAAAATGTGGCATTACCATATCGGCTATGGCCAAACTCTTTGGTTTTGGGCTGCCCACATTTGCTGCACATGTTAAAGGTAACCCCTCGCACATACTTCCTCTTATGGACTCCGCTTTCCGTCTCCTGGGCCCTCCGGCGCCGGTTCCTCTGGGTGTAACGGGACACAGGTGCAGCAGACACAGGAGCAGGCGGAGCTGGGCCTGCACCGGATGTTGACGCACCAGAAGGGGGAATCACCATTGACACGGTCATGTCAGGGTTAAGGACTAGTGACAATGACCCAGGTGCTGAAATGGGCTGCACAAGTCCTGATGCTGTGGGGGCAGGTGCAATGGTGGCAGCAGCGGGCCGTCGACCTGGTCGCAGAAGAGGAGCCTGTCCTTCTCGATTTGGCGGGAAGATAAAAGTATGTTTTGGGCCTGAGGTCGATGCCGCTTCATCCAATTTTTCCCTCGGTGGAGGAAGCTGCGTATCAGCCACAGCAATTGGGTCAGGTGGAGTCAGTCCCTGAGCGAGGACACTCATTTCCTGTTTCTTCTGCTGCCGTTGAAACCTGAAAATAAATTACATGTATTATATATATATATATATATATATGTTTATAGAAGTATTCAGTTAATTTGAAGCAAATAATGTGCCTTGCTTACCACTGAATGAGTGTCTTCTGGTTTATCTCAAACAGCTGGATCATTGTTTCATCCATTAGCCTGCGATTGTTAAGCACCAGCTCTCGGATGTGGTGGTAATCCGAGAGGATTTTAGACCACCTGGGGGTGCAAACTCCAGCCTTCTTGGTCGGCGACTTGTGTAAAGCACACAGCTTTGTACAAATGGCCTCAACCAAGCGGCTGGTGCTGGGCCACTGTGCTGGACCCCCGGGATGTCCAATCAGACACCGTTTCACACTCTCCACACCCGGTGTGACTCCGGACCGTTTCGGTGCCTTAAAGCGTCCATGTGTCAGCTGAGGCTGATGTCGAGGCTGATAGTTGACCCGCTGTTTGTCTGTGTCATGGAGAGCTGTCCACAGCTGGATGGCCTCTGTCACCTGCAGGTCAGTGAGGTAAGGAGCCTCACGAAGACCAACCAGGTAACCAGCCAGATCCTGGACCTTGTCCCACCCAGCGATGCCATCAGGCCCAATGACTGCTCCCTAGTAAATTCAGATTCATGTTAATATATGTGGAATAAAATGAGATTGAAATTAAATAAAGCCCTTAAAGTGTCTTACCTGAGTTTCGTCGGAGAGACTGCTTCCAGTGTCAGATGGCTGTGACAACACTGAAGGCGCAGGGGCAAGATGCTGTCCTTCTTCCAGTGACACGTCAGCCATTGATACGTCAGCCAGTGATGCTGGGGACTGAGGCTGAGGCACAGATGAGGGGCTGTTTGCGAGATCACCGCAAGGGTCATTCTCGTACAGCACTGGAACTGTGATGTCCTCCGTGATGTCTTCCTCAAATCCCTCATCTTGCAGGTCTTGGTCATCAATTTCCTCCCTTCCTTCCAACTTCCTCCTCTGGGTTCTGGAGCACTGGAGTCAGTGTTTTGCCAGTCTGGCTGTAAAGGTACTCTATTCCGAGCAATTCACCTACAAGAATAAAATGGAAAAAAATAAAGTTTTGTTAATATTTTGTCTAGTAAATTTAAGGCTAAATAGATAACTTAGTATAATATTACAAAATAACAAATTAATGAATTTCTTGCCTGTATATGCTCCAGGAGGGCGATAGCGCTCATCCCAGGGCTTCCCAAAGACTCTCTGGCTAAGCTGGTCCACAGCCTCTCTCATGGCACTGCCATATGACCGGATGGAGGACACTCCTTTTATGGCATCTTCCATCCGGTCATCATTCCAACGCATCAAGCCTTCAAGGAGATAGGCCTGAAAATGCGCATCACTGGCACTGGTTCCTAAAAGTTACATAAATAAAAAAGGTTTTATACGTCACATATGTACAAGATATTTACTACACATGAGATGCTATGAAGTAACTGGTAACATGTAATAGAGCTATGTAATTACATTAAACAATTATTGTCGTTATAACCAGAGTTACTAGTGACTTGTCAGGCAAGACAGCTTTGTCAATGCTTTTATGACATCAGAAAAGAAATGTAATATTACTGTAAATTGTGACATTTATTAATGTGACATTACTTTAATGTAAATAGAAGCAGTTACAGTGCTTACATGTTTTACAGAAAAATGTGTAACCCATATGTATGTAATACCTGGAATAAAACGGTTCAGGTGGAGGTGGAATGACTCCAAGGAGGTAGAGCCTCGAGCACACCTGTAGCAGCACAGCTCCACACCGCCTTTCTTCAGTGTCCCCTTCTTTATGTATAGCGGAAAGTGCTCTGGGTCTTGGATACACTGTACGTGCTTCCGCTGTTCTTTCCATATCTGCTGGATCCGTTCGTGGTTCAGAAGTGGAACTCCGAGAGTGTCCTTTCCGTCCGCACTGTCAAACTGATCAATCAGTTTCCCAATCAATATGGTGGTCTCCTCCTCCCCCCTGGTCCTCCTCCGGCAGTGCAGTGCCAACTCCCTCCGGTTAATGCGAGCACGGACCGCCTTTTCTGAGATGTAGCCAGTCTTCTTTGCTGCCAGCTCACCCTCCTTTGCACGGCGAAGAGCAGCCACATCCTCTGGATCCCACTCGAATATGGACATGGACAGACGTGCCATGAAGATCCCGTAGAGCGGATGAGCCTCTGTCGTGACACCTGCAGCAAATCGCCGCATGAAATGCCAGATGTCAAGGCGCACTTCAAGCTCATCCCACTCCGAAAACATGGCCTTAACCTGAGACTGGCCGTGCTGACTGCAGCAATCTCGGTCCACGTACATCACTTTTGGGGATGCCTCTCCTGCCTCTCGGTAGCGTTTCATTAGGCCAGCTGCCATGGGGTCCAGTGCATGTCCCTCGGCGGCTGTTAGGACAGAGACAAGGACTTGGCCGTGTTCGTTACCCACATTAGTGCACCAGGCAGCTGTTCCTGAAGCAGCACCGGCAAGTTTTTTTGTGACCTATTGGGGAAAACAGAAGGGTAAAAAAAAAGAAAAAAGTATAACAAAATAAAAACTCATAACTGTTCATTATGTACACGCACATATCCATATCTGGACAATTTCTGGATATAAACAGGGCTGTGATACCTTTTTTGTGGAGTCCATCTTGAGAACACAGCCAAAGACGGATGTAATTTTGGCCTTGACCTCGTCCAGTCGCCCCAGAACATCCCTGGCGTACACAGCTAACAGCCACTTAGGTTTAGGTAGGGCAGGTAAAAGGGGAGGCTCAGCAAACACAGGAGGCTGCACAAGGGAGGACCTTGTGAATGGTTCACAGGCAGTCAGGTACTGCAGGACACGCTGTGTCCAGGCCTCACTGTGCTGTTCCATCAGCTTCTTGTAGAGCTGAGTCACACTGTTGCCCAGTGTCCTCTCCCTCATCATCCTCACCACCCGGTTGTCACATGAGTACCTAAGGAAACAACAGTATAATCATGCAAATGCTTTGGTTGGAAAAAATAACACAAATAAAAGCGCCTAATGGTTGTGATTATGAATTACCTGTATGTCAGCAAAGCTGGAAACTGACTGCGGTGGCCCATATCCAGCTGTCCCAAGATGTCCTCGTTCCAGGCTGGATACTTTTTTTTGCAGCGTTTGCACTCCAGATACTCAGTGGCAAGGTCATACCACCCATCGATGTCCAAGACCTTGCGCACGGTACGATAAAGTCCTGCCGCAGTAAGTCTGTGCTTACCACAGTCTGGGCGGACGCAGACAAGAGGAAACAACCACATCTTTAGCGGCATCCATAAGAAAATGGGCCGACAAAAGAAGAGGTCGGGTGAGGCGGGTGGCTGGGTGTTTATCAAAGGGGGCTGAGGAGGATACCACCAAAGCTTCATCTGGGACACTATTTCTGGCTTTCCGGTTCGCAGGTTGGCCTTAAACAGTGTGTTCCGGATCCACTCATGCTGGAAAGGTGGAAGATGATCTTTCCAGTGACCTGGAAGCTCAGCTGGTGGCTGATGATGAGGAAGATCTGGTGTCTGTGGTGTTTCCGCTGATGCACAGGCCTCTGAGTGAACAGTAACAAAAACAGTGTAAGGATGACTGTTTAATTTGATAGTAATACGCCATAAATGCAGCCCACAAACAGCCAGCGAAGCAGTAATTTTGGACAATTATTAATAATAATTATGATTACATTTAGGAATAACAGTGAAGAAAATGGTATTAGTGTTAAGAAGCAAAGAACACAGTGTACACTTTATTGATGTAAGGAATATGGGATCAATACAGCTCTTTGAGAATGAGGATTAGATGGAATGGAGACAGGAAAATGAGTCGTGAGGAATTCAGTAAAAAAAGTAATGATGCCCACAGCCCACGGAGCTAAAGAGTGAGTGAGAAGAGCAAGCTTTGTGAAAAAGTTAACCAGTGATTGTTTAGCAACGGGAAAATTAAGAAACGCAAATAAATACACTGACACCTTTGGACATCCTTAAGGTTTGGAAGAAGTGCACTCAAAGAATGCATCCCGCTTGATGATGTCACATAATTCTGTGTTGTGAAAAAAATATATTTAAAAATGTTTATTTATTTATTTTCAAAAATAATGATTCTCAGTGGGTTTCCACAAAACATTCTTATAATATTTGCATTTGTGTCATATGCCACACCTGTATTTAGCTGTGCTTCACATTGTGATGCAGCAAATACCAGCTCCTCATCATCATCTTCAGCAGTGGGAATGGAAGTGCCTGGAGCACAAATGTTAAAACTATTACTGTGATCAATACACAGAGACAATTATGTAAGATGTTGCTTACTTACCAGTTGCGAATAGCTGCTTTCGGGCCAAATGTTTGGCTGGGGGTTCTGCTGCCGGAGGAGGTAAAGTGGATTGCAGTAATGGATCTGGAAACAACAAGTGGACAAGTTTGCCATAACGATAAATTAATACATGTAGAAATGCTGTAGGGAAAAAATTCTATATTCACACTCCTACTCACAGGGTTTAACTGGTGACATTAGTTTTTTTGCCAGCTGTGAAGGTGACAAATGTTTGCCACGCACCAACAGCGCTTTCACAGTGGCGGTCTGCTTTACACCAGTTCGGATGGCTGTAGGTGGAGGTGCAGAGGCACTGGAGGCTGCAGGTGGACGTGCAGGCTGATGTACCCTGGTCCCCATTTCAGAAGCCTGTCTTTTCAGGACATACGCCTTGAAAATGGCCATGTTGGTGTTGGGCCTGGCATCTGCCTTAACCAGGTACCTGATGAGGGCTTCGGCCTCCTTGCTCTGGTCCTCAAAAACATCCTTCATGGACCGGCCCTGAAAGTCACCAAACTCCACCATCAAGCAGCCCTGGTCTCCAGTTGCCCGGGCTTCTGCTTGCATTCCCTGCTTCCTCTTATATTTCTCCACTTCTTCTGCCATCTCTCTAATATAAGAAGTGTACTGTAGGAACAGTTGTTTGTTTTCTGACAGGGGGGTTGTCTGCGCTTTCTCACTGGAAATGCTGAGCACCAAATATACTGCGTACCCCAGAGAGTTTTCCAGGAGCCATCTAAAACTCTGACCCTGGTACTTCCCAAACTGAAGTTTGCAGTGAGCCAGTACTAAAAACTGGTCACTGGGATCTCCACCGTTTGTGAAGACAAAATTACTTGCCTCTGCCAGCACCTCCTCCTTTGATTTGGCCCTTCCAGACACCACATTTTCAAGACCATTCGCGTCCACCGATGGCGCCATGAGGAGACGGTTTGATGTTGCCGACTGGCGGCGAAAAACGGGGTATGCGTACATTTTCTGAAATGAAAATCAGAGAGACTATTACCTCTTGCAATCTTAAAGATACTTGTATGTTAACTGTGTAATGATAATTTAACAAGCTACACACCAGGACTTAAATCATGTTTATCAGGCATTTTAGGAGACACAAGTCAGTGGGGAAATAAATTATATTTCAATTTTCCTATGAAATATTAGATATTATTATGAAAATCTTGACAATTACTACTAACACCCATTATTACACTTCTTTTTTCATTACATGTTGCCCCAAGAATAAATTAATATGCAAATTAGATACATAGATACATTGTATAAAATGGGAAAACCCGCTTATGGCCATTTTACACACATATTGCATAAAGCAAAATGATATATCAAATTATTCTGTTATATATTTTATAACATAGTTAATACCATTAATACCAAAAAAATACCATTGTTTTTGCCTATTTATGTCTTTTTAAATGAAATAATATTTAATAAATGAGTCCTAGTGTGTATAACATATATTTATGAATAAAACATTATTTAAAAAAAACATTTTTGTAAAAAAAGTTATTACTCTGAACAATGTAATTACAAAAAAAAAAAAAAAAAAAAAAACAACTAAATTAATAAAACTTTTTTTGGTCTCAAGAGGGATATAGCTTAATTAGCAGCCGGCTAATTAACTTAACAGTAGCATGTTTCTTTTCTGTATTTTATCATGGGAAAAGTTACAGGTTCACAGGTGCTGAAGTAACCCTGTGCTATACACGCTAGCTAGCTATATT